>NC_041395.2:138382890-138652890 GCF_900747795.2 Erpetoichthys calabaricus | reverse complement strand
TAGGTGGATTGGCGATTCTAAATTGGCCCTAGTGTGTGCTTGGTGTGTGGGTGTGTTTGTGTGTGTCCTGTGGTGGGTTGGCACCCTGCCCAGGATTGTTTCCTGCCTTGTGCCCTGTGTTGGCTGGGATTGGCTCCAGCAGACCCCCGTGACCCTGTGTTCGGATTCAGCGGGTTGGAAAATGGATGGATGGATGGATGATCTTTAGTACAGGCACCCCTGGTAGCAGTTCCTATTTAAATTCTAGATGTAGTGCTATCTATAGTTTGGGTAAGAGCTGATTTCAATGTTGTTACATGAATCAGTTTTTGAGATGCCCCAAACTGTGATTTAAGATAGCAGCTACTGAAAAGCAACAGGTTGGATACAAAATAAATCTACATTTTAAGACTATGCTTATATGATGCTCCAATTTGTGCAGCCAGGCAATTTTAAGTATTGTTTTGGGATCAAATATGAGATCTTTTGCAGCTAGAAAGGAGAGCAGCTCCATTTTTGGTCTTTCCCAAAAATAATCTGTTATTTTCATCGGCTTTGCACTCCTGCACATCAGGTTGTTAACCAGCGATGTTTTTTAAGGGAATAAACTGCATCCCTCTATATAATCTAAGTATGGGGTCAGCCACAATTACATTCTAAAATTTTCTTTTAGCTTTGGTAAGCAGCTTTACAGTATATGAAGTTTCTCTTCAATACCACAGATTGCTGTAAGCAAATATAGTAAGAGCTGAATGCAGTATAAAGGTAGATACTTTATCCTTGTCCAAGGATTCCAGTTTGTGATTTGTGTTCGGGACCTTGGCATCTAGAAGGCATCTTAACCTTAACTGATATGTTTACATAATTTGAAATTCTAACCTTTTACACTATGGAATTGCCAATAATGAGCTCCTCTTAGACATGCTGCTGATTTCTGAGTACCAGTTACAAGTCCAGATTGTTGACTTGGATGCTAAGAGCCTAAAGTCTTACTTAAGTTGGACCTGGCAAGTCTGAAGCTGAATCAAAAGAAGCCAAACTGTCTACACAAACCAAGTCAGTCAAATTTTCAGTTTACCTAATGGCTATCCAGTTAATAACATGTTTTTCCCCACTGTTAACCTTGCATTTTTAACAAGTACAGTTGTTTATTACAGGAAATGTACTGTTGTTAGAAAAAGTTTTGTAGGAGACACAACCTGTAGAGAATGTTTAGCATTGAACTAATATTTTCTGTTGCAAATGTCAGAGCAGTTCAGGGAAGCTGGAACTCCTCTGTGAGTTGGAGTGGACTGCTGATGATGCTGCAGCAAAATGTTCATGTTTGGGTTCTGCTTTCACTTCAGGATGGCTGACAGACTGCCCTTTTCTAGATGTTTTTGCTAGTTGACAACTGTTGGTCTAACTAGCTCCTAACATCGTCTGACTCCTATTGGCTTGGTTTTTCATCCCTGGTAAGTTATCTGTGTATTCCCTGTGTATTTGCAAAATTCTCACAAATGCTCACCAGTTGTAGCTTGTTCAGCTGTGAGACACTCTTGTGCTTTCATTTTTGTTGTGCCCTTTATTTAAATTGAAAAATAAAAATTAAAAGTGAAGGATGTTATTTGATTCACACTGCAATAGTGGCTGTTTCATATACAGTAACAGGAACTTAAAAGTTGCTGTAAGTTAGATAGATAGATAAACAGAACTTTATTTTTCCCCATTTAGTACTAGATAAGTCGAATCTCTTTGACTGTGTGGAGTTTACACTTTCTCTTCCATGGCTTTCAGGTTTAACTCTGGGATACTCTAGTTTTCTTGCCACTTCCTCAAAGGCATGTCAGTTAAGGTAATTGGTAACTCTAAATTTGTCAGTGCTATACGCGAATGTGGATCTGCACATGAGTGGGCCATGTGATGAACTGGTGATTTGTGGTTGTAGGCCCTCCATAATCCTGATTTGAATTAAGCAGGTTTGAGGACTTGGAGGAAGTCATTTAACCTGACCGCATTAAAACTATCACTGTGAAACATGGAGACCTGTATATAAAGAATTTTTGTGTATTTTCTACAAGTGCTAGTAAACTTTTGTACTTGTGTTTACGTTTTTAATATGGCTAATATTTCAACACATACTTCAGATTTGTGAAGTATTCATTGTTAGTGAAACGTTATTTAAGTACTTCTTTGGAAGGTGAGTGAGTGCATGGATAATGCATCAGCAGGCTAGCAGGTATATATGTAATAGTTTCTGTAACATCCAAAATTGTCAGTTTGAATATGGCAGTAATTGAGAATCCAAATAATTTTATTGAGTGCTGGATATGGTCAATAATCCCCAGGGGTTTTTTGACTGGGGATATAAACATTATTGTTCAGGTAAAAATGAAGTAATTTGTGCCAGACCATTGGTCTTTCCTATCCACATGCTCACAAGAAGAGCCATTAGTTTCAATTTAATTAGGAAAGGAGAGCAGTCCATATGACCAAGGATCATAGACTCACTTGCATCCCTTTAAATAAACCAGTAGAACAAATGAAATTTACAATGCAGCCAAAAAGAACCTTTCAGAAAATAAAAACATTATTGTTATTTGGAAGTTTGTTTCTTATTAACAATATTTAATCTTCTAAAGAATTCCAAAAGGAGAAATGTCAGTGCTTTTAAAATTAGAAAAAATAATAGGCTGGCAATAACTCTAAGCGGGATAGAGCAAAACAGTTTTATTTTGAATATTTTTCTAACTTGTAACCTAAGAATTATCTGAATGACAATTATCATTATTGCTTATTACCTTAAAATGTTATAGCTTTGGTTTCCTTGCCAAGAACATACAGCAGCATTGATGAAAAAAACAGGTATTACATTTTTTAAAAAGGTCTCCAGAAACACACTGCATTCCATAATCTAAAATTAGCTGAGAAAAGCAAGTGTGTAGACAATGCAAAATTATTATTTTCTTTAGGCTACCACTGGGTATAATCACTAGTTTATGTGAAATGGATAGGTCTATTCAAATGATAAGAACATTTTTAACTTGGTCTTTTTAAAAGTTACAAAAGGAGGAAAAAAATAATAAACCTACTTCAGAACTACCAGAGATCAAGTAGTTTGTGCGTAATCTACTAGTATGCAGTTAATTCATAGTTGCAGGATAGCTAAAGTGCATTTTTCAGTAGCAGTGCTTGAAAGAAATCTACATAGAATTCCGATGCATGTCTCCCTGGGACAATTTACCATTGCCACTGAGTTTAACGACAAGAATTTGAACTAAGATAGAAAACAGTTGTTCCTGAAAGACTGACACACTAACAATTAAGTACTTTAAAACTCTTTAGACAGAAGGCATTCTATCCCAGATTTACATGAAGGACTCGCTAGAACTCCAGTGCTATAAATATACATTCCAAACTACCCTGACTTTATACATTGTTTAAGTTAAATATTGTAATGTGTGAGTAATAAGTGCATTAAAACTTCACCCTCTTGGGAAGAAAAGAATGCCTAAAAGTTTTCTTTGAAATCTGTTAAGTAGCTCTGGAAAGGCATAATTATCATGGTAATGGAGCCAATTGGTTCATTTCCATTAGCAGAAAGGAGGCTATTTTATAGATATTTCAGCATAACAATAATAAAATGTTACTTTTAGCACTTATTTAATTCTGCATACAGTAAGCTAATGATTCAAAATAAAATACTCCTTCATCAAAGAATATGTTGAAGCATTACCTTTCAGTTACTTCATTTAGATATCTCTTTGATTTAATTTATTGATGTCTTCTCATTATTTATTTTTCATGTTACAATTTGCTTTGGAAAAGATGAATTTAGACATGAGGAGAAAGTGCAAGCATTCCCTGATCTATTATTGAATGCATTATAATAATAATCTTCACTGATGTATTCATTCTTGTTTTAAGCTGATGAGTCTTTTGTTTGTTTTTTTTTGCCTTGATTTATATAACAACTTCAAAATATTTTTATGACCATACAATATTTTAATCCAAGCAGAATTTTCTAGTTATTTTCTACATATTTCTGAAAGGTCTGTGGTTTGTGTAGATCCATACAAAAAAATTCAAAAGAAAGTCATTCGGCATTTGATTTCAATTCTAATCACATAAGCCATTCTCAGAATAGAGTTTAGTCTCTGATAGTGACTCATGTTAATGAAATATTTTCATGCAAATGTACTGTCTTGTATTCATACCTTTAAGGATTAAGTAGCCTTTGTGGTCCATTGTGGTTTATGAATTTTACTCTGGCTTATCTAAAGTTCACTGTAACAGGATAGAAACTAAACCAGACATATACACTTGCTTACTTTAAAAATGCTTACTATATGTGTTATAAATAATTATATTAAATGCTAGGCAGCTTTTATATGGGAAAGAAGTGCATTAACAAGTCTGGTGCTCACTATTTCAAATGCAATTTGATTGTCCCAAAAACATGTTTTATGATTTTTTGATTTTTTTTTTTTTTTTTTTTTTTTTTTTTTTTACAAATTATAGATCAGATGGTTTTTAATATACTTGACAGATATTCAAGTCATGGTTGCTTCAGGCTCTGCAGTGTGTTGATGTTTTCGCTTCACTCTAATAAGTAGTATTTGCACCCAGAATTTCCATCCATCCATTATCCAACCCGCTATATCCTAAAACAGGGTCACAGGGGTCTGCTGGAGCCAATCCTAGCCAACACAGGGCACAAGGCAGGAACGCACCCAGAATTTGTGTTCAATTTAACATGCAAACAGACATAGCAGAGCAGCATAGCCAGGTATGAAAATAATCAGATTTGCATGGTCATTAATCTCATGATTGCCATTAGAAAGCCACACAGAAGACTTGTCATGAAAAGTCTAGACAGGAACAGATCATCATGATATTGGAAGAATTGTCCTACATTACAGCACACCTTACACATCCAAACAAATGACTGAATTCAACAAGTGCTGAATTGTTGGGCTTAGTGAAGACAACTACAGTAATTATCAGTAATCACCTACTGTTATCATGGTAAATGATCAAAATACGTTTATGATAATGGAACACTGCTGTAAACAACAATTGAGGGGAAACTTACGCCCATCAGAATGTATAAGGCCAGAGGAACAACATGTTGGGAGGATCAGTGGAATCCCAAATGCAGCACTTCCAGAGGAGTTGGTGCCATGGGGTGTGATGACATTGACTATAAACTGTAATATGTTTTCAAATGTGCAGCTACCATAAGGGCTTTTTGAACCAAAGAGGCAATGGACTTGGGGGTCCTTTGCTCATTGTACTGTATCGCTCTCTATAGCAAACCTGTCTGCTGCCATTTTTTAAAAAAAGAGAAAACCTGACCACATACTTGCATGTCAACTTTCGAAAATACTTTGATAATGAGGGCATCATTTCCTGGATATTCAGATGGAGGACATATGAAATGCCAGCTACTGTTTGCTTCACTACTTCCTTGTGCCACAGGAAAAAATCTGGTACCTGTATGATTCCATACCTCAATACATAGCCATTTGAATTTTTAGCAATAGTAATTATACCCAATATTAATGACCCCATGTGTATCAACTCTTCATTTCAATGGTAGCATTTTTAGGTCAGTATATATAAAAACAAATGCAGTCTTATTAAATCTCCACAGACCCACTATGTAACTTTATTAAGTCACACGCCAACCATGTATCAGTTATAGAAATATTAAAGGAATTGTACAAGGTACTTATAATTTGAAGTTTTACATAATAACATATGCTAAATTAATAACCTTAACCAGAAATATACATTATAGTAGTATGGAATATTAAGATACATAACTTTTTCCAACTGTAGTAGATTTGCATTGAATCTCCAGCAGTCATTCTGGTGAATATTTACTGCAATGTGGACGCTTTCTACTTTTACATTGGTGACCTCCTTTTTGTTTAGTATCTTATTAAATGTTTGGGACATTTGTTCATAAGTCAAGGGTGTACTAAATGAGTTTGTGCTAACAAAATGTCAAAAGGATTATTTCATATGGGGTAGCATTCTTTGAAACACATTGGCGGATGCTTACCCAAAATTTTTCTGCAAATGGACTATTGAGTGGTAGATTTTTATTTATGTATTGCATCACATGTTCCATGTCCAAAGTCATTTGGCAAGCTGCTGTAGAGAAATTAATAAATAAAGAGTAAAACAATACTGTACTCCATACATATTTAGCTATTTTTCATCAATGCATGGTCCCTACCTCTCTAACCCTTAGATTAGCCAAGATGTTTGGAGTCAGATATTTAGTTTTCTTCAGTGGTATAAGTCAGTAGGTCTACCACAGAATGAAAATGCCATCTCCACCTAACACCGTGCAAGGCAGAAGATTAACAAGTTTAAGCACAAAAGGGTGTACTTTTCAGCCTTTACTTTTCTGGAGACTGGGGAGAGAAAATATATTCTGTCTGGTTAACCTTACACATCCTTCCCTCTCATTTTGATGGGATATGCTGAGGGAGAGAGACCAAGAAAACCCACATTCTCCAGAGTATTCAAGACTTGTAATTAAGGGGGTTGCCTCCAAAAATGAGCAAAGCATCCGGACATTATAATGAAAGAAATCATGTAACTCCAAACTTTCTGAAGGAGTATAGAGACTGAGTGAGCAGTGTACTTAGTGGCTTTTTTATTGGGGTTAAAAAGGCTACAAGTAGGCATAGTTAACTAAATTTTATTACACACTACAACATGCTTACAAAATGAATTCATGTGTGCTACATTTTGGCTCCTTGACTACAGTTTTATTTTTTGTTTACTTCTCTTCCAACATTGTTTAACATATAGGAATTAAGAAGACCTACGAGCTAACAGTGCACACATCATGTAGTTGAAAGACTGAGACTTCCTGTTGATGCATTTTAAAGATGAAATGGAACACACTATAGACAGCTTTAATTGAAACTCTTTATTTCATAATTCTTTTGACAGAATTGTTTATGGCATATGTGAATATATATATATAACACATAATCATGGAAAACACAAGGTAAAAATGAGAAAGTTGAAACAAAATAATACATTTTTTGATGACAACTATTCAGACATGTTGGCCTGTATATGACTTCGATACCAAAAGAGGTAAGGCTAGGAGAGGAAGTAGATGTGGCATCAGAGATCCTCACATGCGTGGCTTCTGGTCTGAGGATGAATAAGGAGAAGATGTGAATGACAGTGCCCCTTCTTGACTCGCAGCTGAATTACCATCAATACACCAGCCCTGAGAATGTCCCCTGCTCATGCATGTGTGACTAATATATGTACCGTGTATGTGTATTTACACTGCTCAAAAAAATTAAAGGAACACTTTTTAATTAGAGTATAGCATCAAGTCAGTGAAACTTCTGGGATATTGATCTGGTCAGTTAAGTAGCAGAGGGGGTTGTTAATCAGTTTCAGCTTTGGTGTTAATAAAATTAACAACAGGTGCACTAGATGGGCAACAATGAAACGACCCCCAAAAACAGGAATGGTTTAACAGGTGGAGGTCACTGACATTTTTCCCTCCTCACCTTTTCTGACTGTTTTTTCACTAGTTTTGTATTTGGTTACAGTCAGTGTCACCACTGGTAGTGTGAGGCGATACTTGGACTCTACAGAGGTTGCACAGGTAGTCCAACTTCTCTAGGATGGCACATCAATACGTGTCATTGCCAGAAGGTTTGCTGTGTCTCGCAACACAGTGTCAAGGGCATGGAGGAGATTCCAGGAGACAGGCAGTTTCTCTAGGAGAGCTGGACAGGGCCGCAGAAGGTCCTTAACCCATCAGCAGGACTGGTATCTGCTCCTTTGGGCAAGGAGGAACAGGATGAGCACTGCCAGAGAACTACAAAATGACCTTCAGCAGGCCACTGGTGTGAATGTCTCTGACCAAACAACAGAAACAGACAGGATGACAGAACGTCCTCTAGTTGGCCCTGTGCTCACTGCCCAGCATTGTCAAGCTCAATTGGCATTTGCCATAGAATACCAGAATTGGCAGGTCCACCACTGGCACCCTGTCCTTTTCACAGATGAGAGCAGGTTCACCCTGAGCACATGTGACAGACATGAAAGGGTCTGGAGACGCCGTAGAGAATGTTGTGCTGCCTGTAACATTGTTCAGCATGACCGGTTTGGTGGTGGGTCAGTGATGGCCTGGGGAGGCACATCCATGGAGAGATGCACAGACCTCTACAGGTTAGACGATGGCAACTTGACTGCCATTAGGTATCGGGATGAAATCCTTGGACCCATTGTTAGACCCTATGCTGGTGCAGTGGGTCCTGGGTTCCTCCTGGTGCATGACAATGTCCGGCCTCATGTGGCGAGAGTATACAGGCAGTTTCTGGAGGATGAAGGAATTGATACCATTGACTTGCCCCCACACTCTCCTGACCCAAATCCAATAGACCACCTCTGGGACATTATGTTTCAGTCCATCCGACACCACCAGGTTGCACCTCAAACTCTCCAGGAGCTCAGTGATGCCCTGGTCCAGATCTGGGAGGAGATCCCCCATGACATCATCCATCATCTCATTAGCATGCCCTGATGATGTAAGGCATTCATACAAGCACGTGGGGGCCATACAAACTACTGAGTACGATTTTGAGTTGCTGCATTGAAATTTCAGCAAAGTGGACTAGCCTGACGCGTCATTTTTTCAATTTGATTTTCAGGATGTCTTTGAATTCAGCCCTCTGTGGGTAGATAATTTTCATTTCCATCAAACGATGTGGCATCCTTTCATTCCTAACACATTACTTAGTCCATATCAGTATAGATATCCAGCATGATTTTTTCCCATTGAGATCTGATGTGTTTTCAAAGTGTTCCTTTAATTTTTTGAGCAGTATATATATATAAATTTTTTCACATATGTATGTTGGAGGATCGTCTTTTAGCATCATCAGAGGTATGTAACACCACTCAAGGACAAGAGGGAACGTGGTCACTAACAGTATATTCTCCATTTCCCTCCACAGTACAGAGAAGACATTGGCCCTTCTATTCCCACCCTAATAAATCTTGGGCATCCCCAGAAGGAGGCGTCTCATTTGGAATGGAGTAAACCTCCCAGGACAGACCCACTCAACTAAGCTACTTCGAATAAGCCAGGAAGGCAATACACTTTTGTTTATTTTGATTTTCTGTGCCATTGTGCACCTGTTTTGCTTTACCAACCAATCTGAATTAAATGTGGCAACTGGATTGCTGACAAAACATTTCTTTTGGATTTGCTCCTTCCTTCAATATTCATATATATTGTGGTTAGTAAAAGGTATAGGCATAACTTTAAAACTGTACATCTTTTACATACAGAAGTATTTAAAAGTCTATTTTCTGTTGTGTCTTAGGTATTAAAGTTTATATGTCAGCTAGGTCCTAAGAAAATAAGCCTTACCAAAAATGTATTTGCTTCTTTTTGAAACCCTTTATTTTTGTATATTTGTCACAATGAATAACTGCAGATCTTTAAACAAAATCTAGTATTAGATAAAGTGAACCAGATATGTATAACACCAGTTCTAAATTGCTACCTTAATAAGTTTAGGTGGGCGGCACGGTGGCGCAGTGGGTAGCGCTGCTGCCTCGCAGTTGGGAGACCTGGGGACCTGGGTTCGCTTCCCGGGTCCTCCCTGCGTGGAGTTTGCATGTTCTCCCCGTGTCTGTGTGGGTTTCCTCTGGGCACTCCGGTTTCCTCCCACAGTCCAAAGACATGCAGGTTAGGTGGATTGGTGATTCTAAATTGGCCCTAGTGTGTGCTTGGTGTGTGGGTGTGTTTGTGTGTGTCCTGCGGTGGGTTGGCACCCTGCCCAGGATTGGTTCCTGCCTTGTGCCCTGTGTTGGCTGGGATTGGCTCCAGCAGACCCCCGTGACCCTGTGTTCGGATTCATCGGGTTGGTAAATGGATGGATGGATATATTTAGGTCATTATTATCCAAAACTTATATTGCCCATATGAAAAGGTATTTGTCCCTCAGCTTAACAGCTGAAAAAAGTAATTGATAATTAGACTCACCTGAATGAACAGATCCAGTCCTGAATGCAGCTAGACCTATTCAATCTAAACCTCGCCATACACTATATTGACACTTAAATAGGAAGGTGAAGTAGTCAGCAGAATGTTTCTATAAAAACACTATGCTTCTATCAAAAAATATTCCAGAAGAGGGATAAAAAAAGTTGCAGATCAGGAAAGGGCTACAAAGCTTTTTATTAAACCCTGGGATCTTTACCACACCACAATGAGACCCATTATCTCAAACTGGAGAACATTTGGAAAAGTGGCAAATCTTCCCAGGAAAAGCTGGCATACCAAAATTACCCCAAGAGCACAGAGATTGCGAAGAATTGCAGGTCTCTCTAGCCTCAGTTAAGTCAATGTTCAAGATTCCACAATAAGATAGAGACTAAGTAAAAGTGGAATTTGTGGAAAAGTAACAAAAGTGTAAACCTCTGCTATCCAACAGTAACATCAGCACTCATCTGCAATGAAACACTGGGATGATCCCCAAGCCCTTTGGAACAATGTTCTATGGACAGATGAGTCAAAAGTAAAACTGCTCATACAACACAGATCCCACTACGAACATCATAAAGCTATTACAGCATTAAGCCTTAAGAACTTTATACCTACAATAAAACATGAAGGTGGTTTTGTCATAGTGTGGGGATGCTTTGCTTCTTTGGGACATAAAACGCTTGCTTTTATTGAAGGAGTCATGAATTTTGCACTTTACTAGAAAATTCTTAAGCAGAATGTCTGATCATCTGTCCATTGCCTGAAGCTGAAGTGTAATTTGAGTTATACAGCAGGATAATGACTCCAAAACAAAAGTGAGTGTACATATAAGTTGCTCAGAAGAAACAAAGTCAAGGTTTTGGAGTGGCATAGTCAAAGTCTTCTCTTGAACTCAAGGTGCTGTAGCAGGACCCGAGGAGAAGCATGCAGCTTACACAAATAAACCTAAAAATGTGAGTGAATTAAATCAAATAAGAGTGGGCTAAAATTCCTCAACAGTGATGTGAAAGGCTGATATCAAAATATAGTAAGTGTCTGCTTGCAATTATTATGCTAAAGGTGTCTGCAACCAAGTATTGATACTATGGAGGCTATACTTTCTCATGAGTTCCTTGGATAAAGAAAGTAATTATTTTAAAATTATTCTTTGTTAATTAATATTTTCTTTGTCAAAATTGTATTTTGATTAAAGATCTGAGGCCATTCATAGTTTAAAATAATGTATGAATAAAGAGATTAATAGCTAGAGGGCTAATAATTTGTCATAGCACTGTGTATTAAATGGTTTCATTGGATCATATTTAGAAAGAAACTGTCAATCTCTGTGATCTCTGTCAAAAATGTTATTGCAATATTTACAGATATGTTTGCATGTATGATTTCAAATCAAAGCAAAAAGACACATGTCCACTTGTGTAAGGTTGAAAGTACCAGCTAAAAGAATATACATTTTATATCTTGCATCCTGTATGAGCTATGATTGATCTTTTAGTGAAAAGGTTATAGAAAAGGCAACAACACTGCTGAAAAAGATCCAATAAGTTTGCATCTATTAGTGTTTCATACGCATGCACACTGTGAGGTTTTGAGCAATTTCTGTTACAAATGCTAGATAAATGCTCATTTATTCATGCAGTCTTGAAATGAAAATTTGCAATTGCTAAAGAGTAAAGTCTTAAAACACAAAGATATACAGGAGTTACTTTCATTTAATATGTAGGATGACTCCAGGGCTTCTTCATAACCTTGCCTGTTTGGACATGTTACCTGAGAAGTTCAGACAATGAGGCCTACAGTGATGTATGGGGGCAGAACAGATGGTAGACCTCACAATGTGCCACTGGGAGTAGGTAGTTTTGAATGTGTGTGTATATATGTGTGTAATATATCAGAAAGTTTTTGTTTTTTTTTTACTTTGCATGATATCACACCAAGCTGGCAGCTTGGAAAAGTATAACATGCTATTTGAGACTGCAGTGCAGTACTTCTGCTGTGTCACTGTACAGAATGAAGGAGTGGCTCACCCCACTCCAACTGTCTGCCAGCAGCAAACCAGTCTAGTGCTGCCCTGAGGCTCACCTCTTTGAACCACAAGAAGCTATTCAAATCCCAGCTGCATAGCTTACTGCCGCATTGTACACACACATACACTGTTGCATTTGCCATGTAATTGTGTCTCTAATGATACTAAAAACCTGCAACAAGTTTGTGTTGTGCAGCTTAAGATATTTATTAATGTATATACTGTAAATGAAGTATGATGTATAATAATGTTTAAAGAAATATATAGAAGTAATTGTGCATGTTTTCTAAACCCACTTTCCTAAAGTTTAAGGCCCACAAGGCACAGTCCCAGCAGCACTAAGAGCAAGGCAAGAACCATAAGTCCAAACCAGAAAAATTAAATGATCAAAAACCAAGTTTTAATTTAATGAATTCTGTAATTATTTTTTTAAATAATAATTTTCTTTACTACTTTTTTTCCCAACAGAAATGCATACAATATATACATCTAATTATGTTTGACAACAAAACAAGCAACGTACCATGAACTATCTGACTTTTATAACTTGTGTTTCTTAAAGTGTACCCTCCCTGAGACAAACTAAATACATTTCAGTCTCATGGGCTGCAGTCTTTTTCAGCATCACTTTGCACAAGGCAGAAAAACATCTGGACTACTTTTCCCTGCCACCCATGAAGCATTAATTTATTTTAGAATTACAGGACTACATTTCCCAGCAGACATTACATCAAAAAGTGCTTTAATGTTTTGCTTAAGACACCGTAAGGAAAATTACAAAAAATACCTGGGAAACCTTGCTAATGTACTTGACCTTCCTCAATACCACCAAAAAGAGATGTTTACCAAAAATAGCAGCTCCTTCAGGGATATGTTACTTTATCATTGGAGCTATGACTTGCGTTTATGCAGTAGAAGTTACAGCCACTGATAGTGAATGCATTTGACACAAACTAGAAAAGCGTGGGAAGACGGTTACATTTTCTTGTCACCATGGAAAGACATACAGTTATTGTAATATTTAAAAGTTAAGAATAAATGTTTGAAGTAAATACAGTGTATCTTATTTTAATGACCTGACATGTTATTGCAATTTGGCTATGCTGAAATTTGATGGGTTCTCCAATGAAGGATATAATCTGACAGCTATAAAATATGAAAAATAAAAAAACTCAAATACACTTGATTTGTTTTTCTGCCCAAATTTCAGGTCTCTATATTTTCAATATTACAAGGTTATGGTATAAAGACACATTCATGTTTTATTATGTGTATGTAGTATACTAACAATTGCAATCAGACAGCATGTATTGTATAAAAGAGATACAATGTTGTCCTTTGAGTACTGCCCAGTGCTAGTTCCTGTCTTGTGCCAGATGTTGCATATGATAGGCTCCAGTCCCTGTGACCCTGAATTATATTAAGTGGGTCTGAGAAGCTTATTTCATGTTGTCCCAGATGTATCCTTTCTGCCTGCCACTGCAGCTCATCTTCTAGTTGGGATGCAATTTTTTAGTGTTCTCAATCCATGATCCCCTACAAAGAACACATTTACACAATACAACTAGCACTCTGTACAAGGCATTTTCCTTTTATGTTTTACAGTACAGAATATTCACTTAAATATTCTTTTGGCTTCCAGTTTGACTAATGGCAGCTACAGGAGGCCAATAGAATTGTAGCAGCCTTTTTCCACACAATTGAAATACAGTATATCTATTTTTAATTTAAATTGATAAATAAATAAGCAATTGCATAGTGCACAAGTAGTTCATCTGAACACATGTACAAATGTATTTCTTAATAAATACAGTTAGGATCCTTAGCTAACAATAGCACAGGGGACTCTGGAATGCCTATTTACTAGCCCTTTTTCTTGCTGTAAAAAATACAACTTTTTTTATTTAAAACTTAGACAATTATTAGATCAATCAGTACCAATGTGTAGTAATGGCAGTGAGATGACAGCAAAGTGTTGCAGAGTATTAATGTGGGATGAGGCTGTGAAGAGGTTCTAATCCCTTCTCCACTGTCACTAGCTACATGGTATGTAGAATAGGACATAAGAGACGTCTCATTGTGCGATACAAATTATAACAAAATATTAAAGTTTAATTTTCAGAACTGTGTATTTTGTATTTTTAAATTATACTGACCATTTAATAAAGGATTCAACTTGGAAAACTGCCACATCTCCTGCTTGTTAGCTTTATGTCATCAGCTGGTTGATTATTTATAAGGATGGTGTTGTTCTTCTTTTGAACTTTTTTGCCCAAAATGTACTGAATGTAGATGTACCATCTTAAATTTACTCCTTCTGCTTACATTTTGTCAGTGACAGAGTTTGCCACAACAATATTTCACTACCATTGAATTGTACAATTGTATATGTGACAAATAAATATTAACCTAATCTACAAGTGAGCAGCAAAGAAGCACAAAGACTTGTGCATTTATATATGAGCTAAGCACTATAGGGATTTCTGCATTACTGTATTTGAGATGAATACGTCATATTTTTGGGAGTGGAGCATGCATTTTAAGACCATTAAAAAGGAAACACCTGATAATGGTGAACACATAACAAAGTCTTGTTTAATAAATTTAAAGATTAGCACAGGCTTTAATAAATTGGTTACTTATGGGGAGATCTGTGCAATTACAACTGATAAGGTTAACTTAGATAATGGGCAAAATGACAATGAGGGTGAATAAAGTAGTAAAGACAGCTGTGAAAACAATAATGGAAAATTGCCCCCTAAATATCAATTTAAAGGTGAGCACGTTTTGGGTGAAGCAGGGAAAGATGTGATATGGTATCGTCCCCATTTTGCCATTCCAGTAACATACAGAATAGGACGTCCTTTTAAATAATTTTTGTAAAAATGTAATTGGAATAATAAAATTCTTTCAGTGTGTTGACTGTCTTATCAATTTGTATGATTCGGCTCACTTCATACTCACCAAAAATCACTTGGCTTTTTAAACATTGTCTTAAAGCATTTGAAGCGTATACTGTACTTCACTTAAAATAGTGCTCTAAACTATTATATCAATTTTTTTTTCTCATTGAAAATAGACACGAATATAACATGTTGTCTTTGGTCAAGCTTAAATTTGTAAACTTCTATAATATACAAATTGAATATTAAAAATATAAAAATACCAATAAACTGTATTTATATATTCATTTGCAATATGTTTCCAAACCACACCTTCCAGTATATTGCTGTGAAAGGCTAAGGCCTACCTTGGCAAAATTATGCACAAGGCCAAAACCAGTCCTAGATAGCAGTAGGCACCTGCAAGCCAAACTGTTAATCATTTATGCCTGACAAGTTTAAAATGGCTGTTAAGACAACCAAATCCACATCTCTGGGATGTGGAAGGAAACTAGAGTGCCAACTAAAAACCTACACTGCATTCACTAAATGTGCCAGCTCCACATAGACAATAGCCTGAGAACTGAACCTAAGATTCAGGAGCTGTGAAGAAGCAGTTGTAACCTTTATTTATTAAGGAGATGCTTTTACCGTTAAGCCATTACCAAAGAAAGAAGGTTTGTAATTCACAAGTGCAAGGAAAGGGAGAATACCACATGCTTAGTATCGCCTTTTGGAGACAAAAAGAGGACATTAACATGAAGTGACTAGAGCTCCCACTTTCAAGATATAAAGTGCTTAGAGTATTGCAGAAAGTAAAATTTTACAAGTTTGTAATCACCAAAAGCCCTGAACAGAGGCTTTCTTTAAGCCTAAATGTTTTGAGCCCTTTTATAAACTGGAGAAATGTTCTACACAGAAATGGAAATAACCAGTGAAAGTTAGGAGTGAGCAGTGTGATTATGCTCAGTGGTTATTGGGGACAAGGTCTTGTAGTAGACCAGTAAGCTAGGATTTAACTCAGGTGTGTGTCCCATCTAGTAGCCTGTGGAGAAAGGTCATGTAATGTACTAGTGTATAACCATGATGGTAGCTTGTACACTAGGTGGGCTGCAGCATTCTTGATTGGGTTGTCTAATTGTACTGTCTAGGAATTCTGCCATGAAGAGCTCCTGTAGCTTAACTGAAATACTACAAATGAAAGAGAAATGATAACTTTACATATTAAAAAAATGTATTAAATGAAATAAATTATAAATAAAATCCCACAATTTTAATTATAGAGGCAATAAAGCTGAGAAGGAAATGTTAATTTGTGAATTTTTAAATGAAAATGTAATTAATAGGATAGAGAATGTAGTGAGAAGTCAAGCAAAATGACACATTTTATTGGCTAACTAAAAAGATCACAATATGCAAGCTTTGGAGGCGACTCAGGACCCTTCTTCAGGCAAGATGTAATCAAGAAGAAGGGGCCTGAGTTGCCTCCAAAGCTTGCATATTGTGATCTTTTTAGTTAGCCAATAAAAGGTGTCATCTTGCTTGACTTCTCACTTCATTCATAATGGCTAACACGGTACAACACCCTAGTACTACAGACATAATGGAATAGAGAAGTGAATTTTAATGTTGTTTCGTTGAGCTGTGTGACGCATGAATCTGCTCCAGAGATAAAAATTGAAACACTGGTTTTAAAAAGATATTAATGTGTTCAAGACGCTCCAAAAAAGAATCACTCTTACAAATAAAAAATGTTCTGGTATTTGTTTATTCTCTTTCGGAACTTTTTTTGGGTTGTACGCATGTGTGTTACTCCAATATGAATGTCTGTGTGAAGAATTATTTTAACATAAGGTCGACCTTCTTTGTTAAGGAACAAAAATGTCTCTTAGCTCAACTACTGCGTCCGAATCTCCGGCCGGAATTGCACGTGCGCTGTGTATGCGAGACGAGCAGCGCTCTCTCGTCCTTCCAGCTTCTCTTAGTTGTGCCACTCCGTATTTTTCTCATCGCCATTGTTAAGCGTAATTATGATTGACAGTAGCTTTAGCCAATCAGAAAGCGCAAAGCGTCAAGTCGGCGTTCGCTCTGGAGATGTTACCAATCGGCGCTCAAACACACCCCTTCAAGTGCAGAATTCAAACGCAGAAAGGGTCGCTCGGGGTAACCATGTTGGTAAGGTGAGAAGCACCTGTTAGTTCTTAGAGTATCGTGTTTGATACGTGTTTAACCCCGACATTATAATAAAACGACATTTTGTGTAGTTATAAATAGAAAACGAAGCATGTGTATCTTTTTCACGACCCATTTTATTTGTCTTTGGACTTGGCGCCATATTGGTTGTGGCATTGCATTATGGCTCGACACCTTATTAAAACAAAGATTGCAGCCTACGAAGTTTCCCCGCCGCGTATATTCTAAGCCGCTCATAGCAAAAAAAGTTAAGTGATTAGAATGATTTGCTTTGTGACGGCAGCTATTAATTCACATACCATGTCAACGTATTATCATTGACTTTAAAGGAAGTTTTGACCTGTTAGAAATCCCCGCTTGTCCATAATGCGCTACACGCAGAACAGGCGAGAGAAGTGTGTTCTTATTTGCATAGCGTGGCAAATGGCGGAGGTTGTGTTTTTTAATTCGTAAATGATACAAGGTCCTTTTTGGGGGAAATGCACAAAAACGATTATAGTTAACATTTTTAGGTAATCCGTTTTGCTCGTTTATTACTAACTTTCAACAAATCAGGCAGGTATGGGCTTTTGCGAAACCGCGTGAAAGCATTCTTAAGGTCATGCTTCTAAAAAGCTAGCGTTTTTATGGTCGTTACAGTCCCGAGCCACAAAAGTCATGGCTGATGGTGTCGAATGCACATTGAAGGTGGGGGCGATAGCGATACTGGTCTGCAGTCGAAACCAACGAGACCCTAACTACTAACGTCCGTAATATATCTGTACGTACGTGGTAACTTTTATTTTTTTCAACCAAAACGTACTGTGATTTATTGGATGAAACATTTACCGTAACTTAATGTGCGCGTGCGTACACTGCATTTCGGCTCTTACTAGCGCCACACTGAGTTACTGCGGTTACATTGTAATTAGGTGACGGTTAAGGCAAAGAGAAAAAAACAGCCAGAAAGATTTTAATGAATTTGTATGTCAGTTCAGCTGAGACCAGGTCGCAACTCATTGCACAGGTAGGAGGTTCAAAGGGAGGCGTGTCCTTCTGTTAAGAAATACTAGCCATTGTTCAGTGGCAGCGAATCGCGGTATAGAATTCAGCCAGGGGCTAACCAATCACAAATTAACGGCACGTCCTCTCGACTCCGCCCCGTACTCTATATTAAAAGCGCCTGCCGCCGCGTGAGTTCGCCACTGGCACTTAATAGCCATATTTGTATTGTTGTCTGTTTTGGGGGAAAAGAAGTGGAACAAATTTTATTTTCTTTTTCCTTGTGTGCGGGAAAGCTTTTAATTCGGGGGGAAAATGGCAGATACTAAAGTAGATACCAGTTCCGAGAGTCCCGCCAAGGTGAGTTAGCGCTGTCTTTATTTACGATTGGGCATGGGGACACTGAACGATGTGTTCTCTGTATTAATTATTTGAAATCTGGGGTTTTAAGCGGGGTATAAGGACAGAGTGCCTATTCTTCCGTTTCAGTTCATTGTGTAATATGTAGCGCGCGCGCCGTTAAACACCATGCTTTGATCTGTAGATACAGATGAGCGGAACAACAAAGCGACAGCTGCCGGCTGCATCGGTTGGATTGTATGGATGAGAAAGCTGCCAGGCTAGTAATGTTTCGCTTGGCGTCTTCAATTGTGCCGCCTGCGCTTGTTCGCGCGGTTTCTTTTGTTTATACGCCTCTTGAGTGTCGGTTCCTCTTTGAACGCCGGTTTCAAAGCTAAGGAGACCGTGAATTCGCGAGCTGTAAGTAGTCCATTCTTGAAATAGATCGATTTATTTCCCCGTCTCTCTCTCTTACATTTTATGTAATTGGCGACAACTGGGGGGACTAGTTGTTTTTTCAAGTGACTGATACAGTTCAAATGACTTGATCGTACTTTTATTTAATCTAAGAGTCGTATGTAACCTTAGGTTTCTGTAAGGGTGACGGTGCTGTCGGGTACCGTTTGTGTATTGTCACGATGTGCAAGATACTGTAGGTGGATGTGCCGAACGTATGTCCGCTTGATAATGATAAAAGTGTCACGTCTGAGTCTTTCGCTCGAGAGCTCCGCTTTTCCAGCGCTGCGTGGGTAATGTTTTACAAATTGCACGGATTCTGAGGGCGAGAATTCTGTCGTTAAGTGCTTGCGATGTGATTAAGCGTTATCAGTCCAGTGTCGGGGGGATCAGTCGGGGTGAGTTGCACTGAATTGTATTGCGGAGTTTGTGACTGATTTTTGTATGGGGTTGCTAGTATATCTACAGCACGAGCTTTGTTGACCATCCGTTGTGTTTAATACTTTTATTATGATCCGGAGCGTTTTCTTTACTGCTCTGCGGCTTCCTCTCTCCGGAGACTACTCCAGCTGTTTATTGTATTTCATTCGCGAAGCGACCCCCCTTCACACCAAGGGGGATGCGGCATATATGGGTGCGCGAAGACATTGGGTTCCATGCGTAGGACGCTGTCTCTGTTCAATCAACCGGGGTACTCTGTTCAGCTTAGTCTAATCGTTACGGAACCTTGTTGGTGTAATAGGCTTTAAACTCTTTTTGTGTTTTGGCGCCGGGAGCAATGTGTTTGTGTACTTAACACCGGAGGGGGTCGCTCTCTTGGGATAGTTTTTTTTCCTCTTAATAAAAGTGCGTTTGTTGACTGCTAAGAATTTATAGCGCATGTTTACATCCTCGAAGATAGCCGATCTTGTGTTTCTCCGAATAACTACTTCGCGGACGAATGCCCGACAGGGCGCGATAAATAAAGGGACGGTGTAGCATGTCTGATGTAAAGGAGGCGGACCTCTTCTAATGTATTGCCGGTAACCAGCTTAAGGGTTAGGGATTACAGAGGCTAATTAATGTAAGAGATTGAGCCGATAAAGTAAGGCAGGCGCCCATAAGAGAAAGGGGCACGCAAGCCGTGAATATTGAAACGGTGAATTAGGACCATTAAATGTGTGTTGAAAATGAGTTACGTTCTTCAGAAATTTATTTTTCAGTACTAGCAAAAGCGACCGACTGATACCCCATTTTCTCGAGGTGAATGTAGTATCTTGTCACCTATGTCTCCTCCTTCAAGTCTCTATTGTCTCTTTCCACTCGGACTAATTTAGCCAGCCTCCTACTGATATTCTGCGGCGCTTCTCCTTGCTCATTTGCTGTATTGATGTGGGCCGCGACGCACTCTGGGACTTGCTGTCTTTTTTCCGGGCGTGTCTAAAGGGGGAGGGTTAAGTACACAGTCACTAAACTACAACGACCGAAATCTCTGCGCGTAGCACCCTGTATCGTATTTCACGGGAGGCTGGTTTCATTAATGTGGGCGGGTGATCGTTCTGGAGTGAAGCCAATAGGCTGCTTCGATTTGAAGTGTCACATTTCAAATGTAAAATGAAAGCATGTTTTGCCGAGTTTACAGATGGGGGGCGGGGGTTGCTATTGACGTACATGAATTGTGTTTTAATTTAGGGTAGTGAGATTATCATTAAATCAAGCTGTCTCCCTTTGAGTTCATGTCGGTGTCAGAGGAATGTGTACATAAGTTCAGTAGAAATATTTACTGTTTTTAATACGTATTTTTTTTAAACCTAGACGACTTAATGTAACCCTAGGCTTTTAACTTGCAAACTTTCTTGCAATTTGGTGCTATTTTTAGGATTCTAATCCCAGTGGAACTAATAAGTCACCAGAAGAGTATTATTGCTGATCTTTGAAGATGTTAAAACTCCCCCACTACCATCTGTCACTACTGGACAAAGCCATTGAAGGACATTGTGATGGACATTGTCTCTAATGTGTTTTTTTTTTTTTTCCTCCCCAATTGAACCCCAGGACCTTAAGGAAAAAAGGGAAGCGGTTGAAGATGCAGAAAATGGCAGAGATGCACCAAATGGAAATGCAGTAAGTGTTTGTTCTGGCTTCCCCTACCTTACAAAAATATTTTAGAATGGCTATATGCTGGGTCTAGTACTACGTTGATGGGCAGTGTAGGTTGGAATTGTGATCTTCACAATAGATCTTTGACTGGTACTGTTGGGTTTTAACGTATGCATACATGCGTAGTGAAACGGTTACGCTAATTTTTAATTATTTTAGGAAAATGAGGAAAATGGTGAACAGGAGGCAGAAAATGAAGTAGAAGATGATGATGAGGAAGATGTTGGGGATGATGAAGAGGATGATGATGGTGAGATTCTTGATTGCTGTGAAATGTTTTTTTATAATAACAGTTATGGTTTCTGTTGGCTCTTTCCTACTTTGTTTTGGGTATTGAGACACACTTTTTAAATATATCAGTGCCTGTCCTTGGGATTCATACATATTAGCTTTAGACCATTGAACTTCACTGATTATTCAAAATGTTCAATTTTAACAACCAGAATGGCAATGTGCTCAAAATTAATTCTTTTGCAATGCTAAAAGTTCCCTTTGGGTTTGCAGGTGATGATGATGAAGATGATGATGAAGGTGAAGGAGCAACAGGAAAAAGAGCTGCAGATGATGATGAGGTAGGAGTGGGGTGTGTAAAACGGGTTTGTTTTTTGTGTGTGTGTGCGCTTGAAATTTACTACTGTATTTGTTTGGTCAGAGCAGAGTTTTAATACGAATTAACCATTTGCTTGTAGGATGACGATGTTGAAACAAAGAAGCAGAAAACAGATGACTAGACAGGCTGCTCCTCAGACACCCTCAACTCTCCCTGTTCCCCAAGCAAATATGTCTGTTGGAAAGGAAAAACGTGGTCATCTTCACCAAGTAGAGTAAAACGTCCATGAAAACACACCACCTGCAAATTTTTTAAAGAATCAACCAAGACTTCAAGGCTCTACCTTCTTTCTTAAATACTTTAAATGAGAATTTGTTTGTATTTTTATTTACATTTTATATTTTTGTACATATTGTTAGAGGTCAACCATTTTTAACAGTGATCTCTGGTGACCAAACGGTGCTTTGAAGTTGATGCTTCTCTATAAAATAGACTTTACTTGTGGTTTGACCATGTCCTGTTATCTCAACAGAACTTGTAAAAAGAAAAAGAGGAAATATTCCAAGCATTCCAGTAATTTTTTTTTGTGTATGTACTTTAGTTGTACTATAAGTAGTTGGTTTGTATGAGATGGCAAGGCCAAAGAAAAGGATTTTTTTGTCTATGAAATTACTGTTTATTGTGGCCTATTTGATGTATGTGTGAATCAGTTTGTTGTCCAACAATAAACCGGAATTTTATTTTGAGTTCTCCTGTTTCCTTGTTTTGTTATGCTTCATGCTTGCCTTGTTTTTAATTATGTTGTTATAAGTGTAACTGTTTGCAGATGGATTGCTTTTATATTAGATTTGTGTGTGAGACTTTTTTTTTTTTTTTTTTTTGGATGACTTTTTAATGTTGGGGGGTTTTATCCAGTATCTTGTGGACATGGTTCAAATAGCATACCAACAGAGACCATGCTCTATTTTGTGATAGAAGCCAAATGTTTTTACTGTGTGAGGTCATTTTATAGTGTTTCATGGTGGGTGAGCTTTTCTGTGGAGTGCTAGACCCTTCATACTAAGTGTTCAGTTTATTCTAGTTAGTGTAGTTTTTGCAAAGTAGGATCACTGAAGTCTTGTGGGCATATGCCTTATTCCTTGCATCCCAATCTCAGATTATTTTAGTGTTTAAGCCCTACACACACACACACACACGTACATGACACTGGATGTTCAAAATTTTCAGGCTTTATGGTGGATGCAACAAAGTAACACATTGGTATACCAGGACCAAAAAATATGGAAAAAGCAAAGGTGTATTAACTACAATTCTTTAGCCTTTAGTGGAAATCCCTTTTTATTCTCAATTAAGGGAGGAGGACTTGAATTTGTTTTGAGAGAAATGCTTGCTTGCTCTAACTGTATGGGATATGCAAGGGTTCAGGGAAGATGCTTCACTGACTATTGCACTTGGTGTTTTTTAAAAAATTATTAATCAAGCTGCAAAATCAAAGTTCTTGCCTGATATGTCTCTTCATACTTTTAAATCTCCATTTTTATTTTGTTGAATATAAAGTGAAAGTCTAGGGTACTTCTGTATCGTATCTTAGCAGGGTGTGCATGTACAGTGTGTGTTTTTTGTGTTGCATACTGTGCGTATATCTATATATAATAGCACATTGTTGATTCCTTACCCTCTGCAGTCCCATTAATATTTCACATTGTTTTGAATGCCAAACTGATCCATCCGTGTACTCATTTTTGCCAAGAGATTTCTGTCTAAATGGTTTTGACATACTGGGTGATACGTACAGATTTGTGGGTCTTACATCCACTTCCTTTGAATGTGTGGGGTAAGATTATTAAGCATTCGCAGATTTTATGAGTAAACTTACAAATGTGCAGAAATGTAGATAGAATTGGGTATTTTTAGTGCTGCTTAGGGACTTAATGATACGGTAGGTCATATAATTTTAAAGGTCCCATTCATTAAAATTTTTTTTTTTTTTTAATTCCTGTCTCGCCATAGCTCATTACATTTATATCGGTAGCACTATGAAACCTATTCAAACTGCTTAAGTTTGGAATACACTGTTATAAAGCCTTCTGCAGCCTTGAAGGGAAGCTGAGTTGTTTAGGATCAACCTAATAAAGTTATCTTATTTTTTCTTTATTTATTTTTGATATTTAACAGAGTTTCCTGGCATCTTCCAGAACAAGTGGAATGAACTTTACTCATCGCAGACCACATTCTGAATAATAAGGATGTTTTGGAACTTCAGGATTCATCTATTGAGAAAACAGCCATAAACTCCATTGGTCATGTCCAGACCTTGGCTACAATCTGAACCTTCTGTCGGGTTGCAGTATGCTGCAGAGCTTTACAAGGCTCACATTTCTTATCAGTAAGAGGGTGGTGTGATGAAGTTCTTTCTTCTTTCCCAGTCCCCCCACCCCCTTTGCCTTTAGTATTCTGGTAAGGATTGGCCAAAAGAGAGAAAACAGCATTGCAAAAATACTAAAGAGAAGGGCGATTTTAATTTACACTTGAAGGCCAACTAATAATTATACAGTATCTATAAGACTGTTAGATGGTTATCACAGTGCATTCTAGCAGCAGCTTTTCTTCTCAATTAAAGAAGGCTGGGGCTGAAATGGATGAAAACTAAATGAAGTCATTAGAAATGCCATAACGTTTGTCTTATGTTTGAGTAACATGAATGTCTTAATTGAAAGGGCACTTGTGCATGTAAAATACGTTTTGCTCAGTGTTTCAAGTCTCAATTAGGATTCTTTTAGCCATTTTTGGACTCTATAGCCCAAAATGAGCCAGCTGTTTGAATGAGGAGTTCAACTAAAGACCCTAATTTTACTGCTGGTAAGAACTTGCATGCAGGGATAACTAAGCACCAAACTGAGTTTTCAAGGGCAGTGTCAAATTCCTGAAAGAAAAGTGAGATGTGGGCTGCAGTGCTCCTTCAGAATTGCACAGTTTGTGGGAGGCTTGTCAGCCTAAGATGAGTTGAGCCTCCACCCTTGTTGGAGGTCGATGGGCTGGGAAGGGAATTTGCACAAGCAAAGTATTAATGTTTCAGAATTAGAGAAGATAGGATGGCATGTTAAATGTTTGTGTATTTTATATAAAATATCTCATAATACTTGTCAAAGAATAAGATGTTGGAGATGGTCAGGCTAGGAAGTCCTGCAGGTAAGTCCACAAGTGCACGTGTGCTATCATTCATATTCTTTACAAGTTAACTTAATTTTTGCTTAACCCCTCCAGACGATTCAGACACTTGATATGCCCTTGTCTAGGCTCAAGAATTTGGAGGAAAAGCCACACGACTGCAGGGCAGAGGACAAATGACACGTCCGTTCTTGAACTATTTAAATCTATAGTACATTAGGGGGTTTCAGTGAGTAGCAAAGTCTGTGTTTCAGGTGATGTTTCCTGTCCCTACTTTGTGTGTTTTTTCTTCATAGGTCAACAAAGCATTCCATGGAAAGCAATGTGACACGAGCAAAAAAACTCGAGTGTACTGTATTCTGACACTTCTGGAGACTAGGAAAGTTCAGACTGCCTTAAAAATCATGTGTGTGCTGTTGGTCCTTTTTTGTGTGTGATTACATTTTATCTCTTGTGTATCCTTGGTTTTAGCCATTTAAAAGGCTTTGTCTGAAAGATAGGTTTGCAGAAACACAACCATCAAACCACGCAGCTGATGCAGACAGCTTGACAACTTTTACGTGTTACAGTAGTTATTTGGATGAGACATTGGGACATCTTAACTGTTAGCTTAAAAAAAAACAAAAAACCCAAGCTTGATTGACTGAATGGTCTCCTCTCGT
Source organism: Erpetoichthys calabaricus (assembly GCF_900747795.2). Taxonomy (NCBI): domain Eukaryota; kingdom Metazoa; phylum Chordata; class Cladistia; order Polypteriformes; family Polypteridae; genus Erpetoichthys; species Erpetoichthys calabaricus. Next base: position 138,627,488 of record NC_041395.2, on the reverse strand, counting down.
TTGTCAGATTTATGTTCTCGACTACAGTGCAGCAGTGTGACACTTAACACTGCTGCCTCTCCGCTCACAGGTTGATTTATGGCCTTCCTAGTGCTTGCATATTTTCCTGATGTACATTTAAGTTTTCTCCAAGTACTCCACAACAGTAAGATGCGGTAGTTTGACAGGTGACCGGTACTTTGCCTGGTGTGAGTGAGAGTGCCTAGCGCTCATACCACATTATGCTATACTTACCTTTGTTGTGGAAAGAGTAGATGAAGATAATGCGGTTCATCCTGTGCTACAGCCCCTTCAAACTGCGACAGGTTTGTCGAACGGTTTGCTCATGTTTTCAGGTACAAGTCCATGATGCTGTCAGAGAAACCGACGTGCGATTTGTCAGAGCGTTAATGTGACCTCTGTTTGCAAACCGCAAACTTCAGTTAATCAGTATAGAACGGGTCATAAGTTTAGGGTGTCTAAACACACTTTTAACTTGTTGAAGGAGGTGAACTGTTGGTAGCTGTAAATTGATAGTTGTGACTTAAGCTGCATTTATTCTCATGTTGGGCTCCTCTTGTTCATTTTACTGCTCCAGCACTGTGCCGGAAGGACAAGACTGGAGGTCATAATACGGAGGGGCAGCCAGAACTTGTTAAAATGTGCCGATTATTTACATTGGAGGGAGTTCTAGACTTAACAGGGAATTGGGGATGTTAAGCCCATCACCACAGTAAGTTGCTGCAAAATGTGAGCCTGCTGTTGTCAATCTGTACCTCAGCAGGAGGACATATTGGAGTTTGTTATACAGTTGGCTGGCTATACCTGTGTTGGTCGATGCCCACCAAGACTACTCTAACGCCATGGAGGTTCGATTTATGGGCTTGAAGCCACTGGGTGGGGCCAAATCAAGAAAGGGAAAATTTAATACTGGACTAAAGCTGCAAAAGTCCAACTAGTTTTGATACATTTTATCAAGTATATGTCATAGCTATATTTTTTATTTGGCTTCCTGAAATTAAGAAATGTTCTTACTGTGTTGAATATTGTCTGCTCTTAAGGTAAGTAATATTATTGCACATTTACAGTATAATAAATATTACTGTTAAAAGTCTTGGTAATATTTGCACCAAAAGAACATGTTACAATTAAATTGTGTTATGACTGTGTGACGGCTGCTTAATGATGACGTCTTTGGCTGTGGCCTTGATTGGTGGACATGTGAGGGAAAATCAGGTCCCCTTTTGTTTGCTGCCCAGTTATCACCACTGCCGTCATCACTCCAAGCGGAACACAGTTACTGTATCACAGTGCAGTGTCACAAACCTCATCATGTATGCACACAGTAACTTTCAAACAGTAAAAATGATGACTTTCTTGTCTTAGGTTTTGTTGAAGATGCTGGAAAAGCATCAAGGACAGAATGATGATTTGCATTTGCCCAGACCCTCGCATATTTTAGCCTTGGTCGCTCTTTATCCTTCTATGCTTTGAGCAGAGAACCTGTAGACATGGAGCGGTTACACCTTTTCCTTAGTTGTTTTGGTTTTTTTGCAGTAATTGAAAGATTTTCAGTTTCATTAGCTTTATTTTAATGCAGTGATGTTTTAGCTCGTGCCATAATTATAATTATAGACATAAATGGGCAGTTTACTCAACTTTCAGAAGTTAATGTTAATCCTGAAACTTCTATAAATTATATCAGTTAACCATTCTGCAAACATAACACAACAAAATGTGAACACATTAAAAACTTGGCTTCCTTAGAGGACTGCCAGCATGGAATGAAGTAATCCACATCCTGATCACAAGCAAGCCGTTGGTCCAAAGTGTGTAGTGAGTACCCACATCTGAACTCTTGTGTTCTCTACACCACACTACAGCAGGCATGGTGGGGAAACAGCACAGGTCGGAGTACAGAATGGCAAAGTCCAACTTTTTAGCTAAAACTTTTTTTTTAATTAAAGACACAGTGAACGGTTGATTATGCGGGGGAAAAACGCAGAAGTGTCAAATAAAACCCACTTGGTTTCAGCACATTGGATTAGTTTGCTTTCTACTGTCTCATAAATCAAAAATACTGTCCTACCCACCCCTCTAACTCTTCTCTCCTCACATCTGGTCCAGTACCTTCCTACTTTTTGCTCCCATTCACCTCCTAAGTAGCCTCCATTTGGAGGTTGTTTCCATGACAGCCAGAAACACATCTGGACCAATAGATGTTCTCTAAAGGCCCAGGGTCCATCTCGCCAGTTTCTCCTCTGGAAGCACCAGGTGTCCATGCTCTCCCAGTTTACAATTGAAGGGTCAGACTGCCATGATGGCTGCCAGTCCTTTAAGGTATTTTTGAGGGAAATCTCCACTGCCTACCATGACATTAGTGCCCTGGGATTGGCTCCAGCAGACCCCCGTGACCCTGTGTTCGGATTCAGCGGGTTGGATAATGGATGGATGGGACCACAGCTAACATGGACACAAATGTTCATATATTATCAGTTTCAAAAGGAAACTGATCAGCAAAGTGTAAAGAGCTGAGAAATACTGATCTGCTTGGCTACACAAAACATTTACGACACACACCCAGAAAAAGGAATTCAGAAATCCCAGAATGAGTGTATGACGCTTAGATTTTAATCATGTGTTTAATTAGTAGCCAAATAAATAATTAGGGAACAAAACAAAAAAAACAACTCTAGTCTTGTAGGTAAGCAAGTTGGAGACTGCTGGTGCATGGCATATCACCTGGTGGCCATTTCCCCATACTGGAAACTGATCGATGCCCCAGTTAGAAGTGTGTCTTCTCCTTTTTAAATCCACCCAGCCACTCCTCTCATGACATCTGAGGTACCCACAAATATTCCTGATCTGTATTACTTTAGCAGACTATGGAAACAAAATTTTGAAATCTATTATCATGAATCACAGAAGCACTGATAAAATAAATCTCGGAGCCCTTGTCCAGGTCATTAATGATAGGTGTATTTAAACACATCGGTGGAGATTTGGATATGTGTATTCAGAATGGGAACATTTCATCATGCATTGGCAATCTGTAATGAACTGGCAGCAGTGGAGCTGAAATAAAGGATAGGCAATGGGAGAAGTTGGTCCTTGGCAAGCCTAGTGATTCCCTGAAAGGTCGCATCTTATTTTTTTTTAGTTTTGTAAGTTGGTATTTTAAGACACGCTGGTAGTTTTTAGCACATGAAATTTTCCTCAGGTCAAAGATCGTTACTGTGGTATTCTGGAGTTTAGCCTTTTCTATTTTGCTTCAAATTACTATTTCTATTATCATCTGTATCCAAGTTGACTTACAACATTTCAAAAATACAATTTGTTATATTTCTTTATTTTTTTTTCCCTCATGTGAAGTGTCTTGCTTATGGTCCCATAGCATCAGTACTTGGATTTGAATCCACAGCCTTAGGGTTTGAAGTCTAAAGCCTTAACCAGTCCACCACACTGCCTGCTTGATCATTATCAAAGCAAACAGCAAAAAGAATGAAACACTGAATGTAACATCTACAGAAATAAATTAAATTGAAGTATTTTAAAGATGTAAATGACAGCTAATATAAACGAAAACATGGTTTTAATGGAAATATGACAATTACTTCTTCAGAATTAAAAAACAATCCATCCATTTTAAACCCTCTGAATCCATTTCAGGGTTACAGAGTCCATGGCCTATTACTCGGTGCCAGCCCACAGCAAGTCAGTATTTACATTACTGTATGTGTAGTGACCCCGACAGTAAACAGCATGCAGGCAAACTTTAATTTATATGGCAACATCCTGTAGTGAACATCCTTAAAAAGCTTTTTCCGGGTAAGGTATGAACAGTTCCAATATGAAGCATTTCAATAACTGGAGTGAAGGCAGCGGCTTGCTGAAGGTTGCATCACTGTTTTACTGTATGCATAAGAGAAATACAATAATCAGTTAATCTTCAGACTCACTTCATTTAGTTAGTGTCAAGGGTGCTGCTGCACATCACAGCAATATCAGGCATAGCGGCAGGCCATCACTGGACACGCACCTACTGTATACTCATTCACCAGTTTGGAGCAGCAAGTTGACCCCATGTGTCCTGAGGATGTGAGAAGAAAACCAGAAAGCAAACTCACCGAGATGTGCAGACTATGGAGGTGCCTCAGCTCTGGAGCACAGCACAGGGACCTGGTATCGCCTGCTTTTGTTGCACTATTAGTATCCTATCTTGACATGGACTCTTACCACATAGCTCTACACTAAAAATGCTGTCTAGCTATCTTTACGTTATATAGTGCCATTCATGATCTATCTGTAATATTTAGTGTCTTCCACCACCTATCACACTATTATATAGTGCCTTTCAAAAATCTGTCTATCTCTGTTATACAGTCTCTTTTCTTGTCTATATTACATAGTACCTTTAACCATCTATCTGTTATTGTCTAGTTTTCTTTCAGTCTATCTGTATTATACTGTATAGTGCCTTTCACTAACTTTTACATAGTCTGGATGTGTTATATAGTCTCATTTTCTATATATCTATATTATATAGTGCCTTTAACAATCTATCTGTTATAGTCTCGTTTTCTTTCAGTCTATCCGTTTTATATAGTGCCTTTCACGATCTGTTACAGTTTCTTGTTTTCTATCTAGATGTTATATAGTGCTTTTATGACCTGTTCTGTAGTCTTCTATCAATCTATCTGCATTATACAGTGCCATTCACAATGTTATATAGTCTCGTTTTCTATATATTATTATATAGCGCCATTCACGACTGATTATGTAGTCTTTATCTATCAATCTATCTGTATTATATAGTGCCATTCGCGATGTTACATAGTCTATGTAACAAATAGATCGTGAAAGGCACTATATAATACAGGTATATAGAAAATGAGACTATATAGTGCCTTTCACGATCTATTTGTTACATAGTTTCATTTTCTGTATACCTTTATTATAAAGTGCCGTTCACGATCTATTTTTTACATAGTCTCGTTTTCTATATATCTTTATTATATGGTGCCATTCACGATCTATTATGTAGTTTTTTTCTATCAATCTATCTGCATCATATAGTGCCATTCGCAATCTGTTATATAGTCTCGTTTTCTATATACCTGTATTATATAGTGCCTTTCACGATCTATTTGTTATATAGTCTCGTTTTCTATATATCTGTATTATATAGTGCCTTTCACGATCTATTTGTTACATAGTCTCATCTTCTATTTGGATGTGTTATATAGTGCCTTTCTCGATCTATCGATCCAAGTGTCTGTATTATTATGTAGTGCCTTTCATTAGCTTATGTATCTACAGGACCTCCCTGTTAAAGTATTGATGTGTCAGCTCACTCATTCATTCCTGGCGTTGCAGACCTCGAGTTGTTTAACACCAGCTCGGCTTTGTTTAGGAAGACGAATGCCGAATTGTGCGGCTCGAGGCCTGAATTGCCCAGATGGTTAGCTGCAGTTTCCTCGCCATTTGCATTAGAAAGGAGGCAGGCAGCCGCAAAGCCAGGCGCTGGTCGTTAGCACTCACCACGCCATTCAAGGAGATTTACGTCGCTTTTGTTCGCGTCCACGGTTTGGAATCTTGTTGTAAAAGAGGAAACCAGTTAATGTTACAAAACAAACCAGGGGGTTTGGGAGCTGAGACACGGGGGATCCTAAAGCCGCCCGTTTACCTCCTCTGAACTCGCTGTTCTTTTGCTGTGTTCGCCATGCGCAGAAATCGGCGAGAAGAGAAACGCCGTCCAGTAAGTGTGATCTTTTCGCGTCGTCTGCTTTATTAGCGGCCTGGCGCGGGATATGACAGGCGCTATATCAAATTAACTCAGTGCACCAGTGGAGCAGTCATCGCAAGTGTGACCTTATGAAAGGCGCTGTACCCACGACCCCGGGTGATGTGCTTGCGGCTTCGCTTCCCTGGCGGGGTGGAGAAAGTAAAGGGCGGCCATTTGCTTCCGCATCCCAGAGGTACTAGGAGTGCGTATGGGGGCTCTGCGATGGACTGGCCGTTGGTCCGAGGTTCGCCTCTTAACGTGACAGGCTGTGACCTTCTTCCGAAAAAAAATGAATGAAGTTGGAAAACGATGAAATAAAATGCGCGCGCACGCACGCTTTGATAGACACAGTCCGAAATAAAGAATGTCGATGGACTGCCGCGACTAATGATGAGCGTCACTTAAGAGCGCAGGAGGTGAAAGGCGTTGTGTTGAAGTTTGCGGTTGTTGATTTTGTGGTACTAATAAGACAAAGGTCGCGATGTCTATGAATTGAGGGGCACGGTTATCGAGGATTATACATAAGAAGAGTACTCTTGTCAGACCGTCCGCGATTGCAATGGTTTTGCGGAGTTTGTTCACCCTGCACGGTTATGTTCACCATAAAAAGGCGCAATAGTCGTTTCTTCATCCTAAAACCCCTGTGTCGATGTTTTGTTCATTGTGTCTGCTAATAGCGGGACCCCCTTGGGCGATTTCTCCTGCAGGTCCCTTTGACAAATGACTGCTAGGTGTGTTTGGGCTCCCTGTGGTGTTATGGCCATGTATTTATTTCACGACCATGGCAAGGGGATTGGGGGTCGCGATCCTTACCACTGCACCATATTAAATGGACACGCCAAGAAAAGCATATGGTTTAATGTGTGGGCACAATCTTCTTAAATCCAGTTGTTATATTGAAAGGTATTTGGGGAGCCCGGGTGGGCAGCATCAGCACTAGGTGAGACCAGCCCTGGCATGGGTATTGAATGGGCACAAACACCCTGACTGGGGCTGAATGAGGTGCTTATAACACGTACAAAAGTGGATGAAAAGCATGATCTAAAATATAAGAAATGTGAAATCATAAAAAAAGCATATTGATTGAGAGAAAAGAACACAAAATAATAACTGAGAGACTGTAAATAACCCCCTGGGAAAACACGAGTTCCAATGGGTACCTCCGAAAAACTCCTTGTAACACGAGTGTTTACAGCATTTGTGCACAGGGAGTTCCAAACTGTAGGAGCCTAAAACAAAGCACAATCTTAATTACTTTTATCCAATATGTTATATAATTTCTAACAATAACCAGAAGTATAATTCGAAAGAAAGGAAGCAATTTGTAAAGGTGCCACTGTACACTTTTAGGAGCCTTAAACAGGTGCCAACTAAATTCATCTGGCTACCAGTGCAGTGTGGCCATGATGGCAGTAACAAGAGCTCTCTTCACAGCCTCAATGGCTTTTACCACAAACTCCAGCGCATTACTCTGTAATGCATCAAAGCTGAGAACTTCTCTTTAATCAACAGAAAACAATAGCTTGTCCACGGGCATTTTGGTTTTCTGCCCCATTTTGTTAAGTGGCAGCATGAAGCTCAGCTCGGCTTGCCCCCGTTTGTCCTGCCATCGCATGGCACCTGATGCTGCCCAGAGGGTCTCCAGTCTCACCAGCCCACTGGTAGAAAAAGACAAAAATGAGGGACTGTTACAGCCATTAATACACCACAAGTCACTTTTCTTCACTAAATTCACTTTTTGGGTCTGTTGTTTACAGATTCTTTATCCGTGTTGTCACTAAATACTTAAAAAATTAGTTGGATAAGTGAATCAATATTTAAAGACTCTGCCACAGTATATTTATTTCTTGTTTATCTGCATACGTTTTTATTCACTTATTTATTTGTTTATAAATGTATTATTTATTTGTATTTCATATTAGTTATTTATCTTTTGTAATTGTATTTTTCTTATCTTTTTGTAAAACACTTCAAGCTGCTTATGTTGAAGGAGAACATGCTATTGTCATGATGAAAATGATTCCGGCTTGGCCTCTGGTGCAAGCGCTGCAGCATTCGGCGACAGCAAAGCTCATGAGGCTCAGGCAGCGACATTTAGGAACGGAATTAAAACATAATAGGGATGGAAAAATAAAAGGTTTATTTGAATAGGGATTTCATTAAAAGCTTCTGTTTATCATCAGATTGGATAACAGCAACAGTGATGCTCCTCTTTATAAATAGAGGACTAGGAGAATTTGGTCAATAACGTTCAGTCTGAAGCTTAAATCTGTACATTTAAGAAGCCTGATGGTTCATCAACTTGTTCTCTAATTTCCACGTCAGGACTGCTAGGACCTCAAGTCGAAGTCCATCTTGACTGCACAGTGTAGGGGGTCTGCTCAGATGTACACCCATACAGGGGGGGCAGGGAGTTTCTGTGATGTGGGAGGAAAACCCACACAGGCACTGGGAAAACATGCAAGCGCCACACAAGCTTAGAATTTGGAAAGGTAAAATAAAATTGTTTTACTGTGAGTTCTTTCACCTTGATTGCAATTACCTGTCACTCTGAAGACAGGAATAAGAGAGAGCAACTTAAAGGCTTTATATAGCATCTTTCACTGTCGTAGGAGTGTGGTCATATAAGCAATACTTCACCATTCTCTGGTGGCATAAACAATCCCCAGGTAGTCACCAGGTGACACCCGTACTGTAAGACACTCCATTAGGACAGACAGAGCTAAAGACACAATGTGATAGATAGATAGATAGATAGATAGATAGATAGATAGATAGATAGATAGATAGATAGATAGATAGATAGATAGATAGATAGTGAAAGGCAGCGTATAACACAGATAGAGCTGAAGGCACTATATAATACAGATAAATAGACAGTGAAAGGCACTATATAATATAAATAAGCAGTGAAAGGTACAACATAAGATAGATTATGAAAGTCACTATATAATACAGATAGACTGACAGTCAAAGGCACAATATAAGACATAGTGAAAGGCATTATATAAAATAGTGAAAGGCACAACAGATAGATAGATAGATAGATAGATAGATAGATAGATAGATAGATAGATAGATAGATAGATAGATAGATAGATAGATTATGGGAAACAAGTATTCCAACTTGGCAATGTGTGAATTTAAAGGCGAGGGTCCATGCGAGCTAAAAGTAGCCCAAATTTAGAACCATAAATGTACGTTTTGAACACGGCTATCGCAGTCGAAGAGTAGTCGCCATCGCCCTTGCTGGACAGGTTCCCTTATGTATTATTGCTTCTAAGTCAAAATGATTGCATACCAAATGTAGGTAACGTATTCCTTCATGCTATATAGCGCCTTTCACAGAGCGTACCGCCACAAGAGGCTTTAAAAACCGTTTAGACCAACGTTTTGTGCAATGTCATAAACACGAAAACCAGTTATTCAGACTCACGGGCAAGTGGACATAATCGTTTGAGGGGCTTTATTCCACCCAGTAAATCCTAGGTCTGCCCCCAGTGCCTGTCATTTCGTAGTCCTAGTCTTCTGTATCTACAGCCTTCCTATACAAGACGGGCAGGACTCAAAATTGCACTCCAACCACTTTGGACCCAAATCCGAATGCCGATTTTGCCGGCGATCAGGGCTCAGTTCATCGCGCCGCTCGCCTTCCATGCCTCAGCTCTGAAGTGTCATAACAGGAGAGTCAGCAGAGGACTCCGAAGTGCGCAGTCCTTAATCGTGAAAAGGAATGAGCTCGGATTAGTGAAGTCTACCTCAGCGGGAGCGACCCTCCTCCTCCGTCTCTCCGCGGTACACTTTTATTCGGTTTGACATGAAAATTCCGCCATCTGCCGGCAAGAAGTGGCAATTACAGCATGTGTATGCTCTTGTGTGGGACTATTGGCTCTACGGACTGACTGCTTGCTAAGCGGTTACATTGACACACAGCGGGTAAATAACATTAACATGGAAGTGCTTATGTATATGTAGTATATCCACCTTAATAAAAGGACAACCAGACGGATAAATTATACAACAGACGTTAACACTGAGTACATTCAACAGAGAGTAAATGCCAAGCAAAAATTAGCATATCAACTTTAATAAAAGGATATGTGTTTGTGTGTCCAACTGGTAGCTGTGTCTCTGTTATATGCCCTTTGGTATAGGATCGTAAAAGCAGTGTTAATGAGCCATCTATTGGAATGACAAATACAATGCATTTTATTACTACAGATGTTTGTGATGCGCCATCTGTTGGAATGATAAATTCAATGCATTTTATTGCTACAAATGTTTGTGATGCACCATCTATTGGAATGACAAATTTAATGCATTTTATTGCTATAAATGTTTGTGATGCACCATCTTTTGGAATGACAAATCCATCCATCCATCCATTTTCCAACCCGCTGAATCCGAACACAGGGTCATGGGGGTCTGCTGGAGCCAATCCCAGCCAACACAGGGCACAAGGCAGGAACCAATCCCGGGTAGGGGGCCAACCCACCACAGATGACAAATCCAATGTATCTTATTACTACATCTATCCATCCATTATCCAACCCGCTATATCCTAACTATAGGGTCACAGGGGTCTGCTGGGGCCAATCCCAGCCAACACAGGGCGCAAGGCAGTAAACAAACCCCGGGCAGGGCGCCAGCCCACCGCAGGGCTCACACACAAAAAGCACACACTAGGGACAATTTAGAATCGGCAATGCACCTAACCTGCATGTCTTTGGACTGTGGGAGGAAACCAGAGTACCCAGAGGAAACCCACGCAGATACGGGAAGAACATGCAAACTCAATGCAGGGAGGGCTGGGAAGCGAACCTCTTATTACTACATGTGTTACAAAATACATTCCAATATATGGCACCCTGTAAATGTCAACCCTGAGGTCTACATTGATTACTTAGATTTTAATCCGTATGGATGGGTAGTACAGCTAGTGTGATATATGTATATATAAAGCACTCTAGACTGTCAAAATGTGTGTGCCTAGAACATGAGGTAGAGGCACTTGGGCTGGCACTTGAGTGGCAGAGGCCCGGGCAGAAATGCACCATGTGAGCAGTAGATGTAGAATGTCAGCTGTTTTGAACCCCTCAGTGTCCTCAGCCCAGAAGGGCTGGAACTAAAAGGCTCACTTCAGCTCTTTAATTGGAAGCGCAGTAGTGTGGATGGCCATCCCATGAGAGATGGAGAAATGTACCAAAGAGATTAGAGGAGGCACGCCTTGGAATTTGGAAGTGAGTGTGTGGGAACACCGGCCAGTCTGGCATCCAGTTCTGGCTTTTCCTGAATCTGCCAGCAGCACTGGGCCCAAGACAGGAGCCAGTCTGTCACAGTTACACATTTGCACAAATTCTAATCATAAATCCACTTAACATGTGCATCTGTGAGATGTATCCAGAAACAAAGAGCTGGAAGAAGATGCCAAGCGAATGTGCGCATTGAACACTGATCCATCACTTGGGGCATCAGTAGGATCACAGCACCCTGACAGTTCACTGTGCCTGCCAACAAGGAGCTAAAATCCAGGGCAGTTAGTTCCAGGGGATTTTTTTTTTGGATGATATGATGAGCTCAGTGTGATCATCCCCATTTCAATATGCAGTGATCCAATCTTACTTCAGTGGAATGAGGAATGTTTCCAGCACACTTTTCTCCATTTCCATCACTTCCGTAATCCAATATGGTGCAACACAGTCTATATTAAAGTGGTAGCCATCCATCAGCGTACCCATCCACTCAGATTGTCTCAACTTCTCCAGGCAAGGTTTACAGCATTAAAATGATAAGTCAATTTAGTTAAATGGTATGCACTCTGTCTGCACTGTAAGTCTGACAGGAAAAGAAAGGGTTAACATATTTGGATCCTTTCCTATGGTGACTCATTTCCCACCAGACTCCTCTTATCTTCCATGCCTGCTTCAGCTCTCCCTGGGTGGGAATTGCTTTTGTTCCATCTCCTGTCTTCCCACATCATTTGAATGTAATGCCTGACCACAGACGCGGCTTAACAGAGCAACTGTTATACCCAAAAAAGCACAAATTAAAACCCCAGCCTGTAAGGGCCATTACTGATAAGTTTAATTCTGATTGGCTGAACCTTCAGTGCCCACCCTAAAGAAAATGGTCCAAATGCTGTGCTACAGCTCTGCCATTGGAAAAGTGCGACCGCGTCTTCAAACAGGGGTCTGCTTTAGAGGACCTCAAGAAAGAAAACAAAGATCTGTCCATGTAAATTATATAGTGCTGTTCACTATCTATCTATCTATCTATCTATCTATCTATCTATCTATCTATCTATCTATCTATCTATCTATCTATCTATTTAGTGTGGCAAAAGTGATGATAAGTAGATAATGCTCAGTGTTTAGTTGTTCTTTTCAGAGTATAGGAAGAGGCCATTAACTATAAATTTATATATTGAAAAAGCATCTAAATACTTCACCATTTTCTTCTTTTTTGCGGAAAGTGATTGGATACCATAGAGTGCAGATTGTGAGTCCAGGTGGAGGTGGTGTCAAAGATGGGGGGCAGTCCTGAAGATGTGCTTGGGTTTTATCCTAAGGAGAATGATACTTGCCAGGCCTGCCAGTTAAAGGAGCTTCATGTTATTGTAGTAGCTGGCACCCCACACTGTGGACTGTACACTGTGTACTGGCAGTTCTGGCCATGTTCCATTCACAATAGCTTACAACTGTCTTTATCATCTTCAAGTACAAATCAAGTTGTCTTCAGCTGCAAAGGACCATTAGAACTCATTGTTGAAGATGACTTCATGTTGGTCCATAGTGGTCCAGCCTACTCAAACCACATACAAGTTCATAACGACACTGTGATCAGAGCCCCAAATCTATGAGTGGTTACTCTGTGGTCTGAGGTGTTACTGGGTGATCCTTGGAGGAACACTCCATGTCGATAGATAATGAAGGATGTTGACCCACCAGTCCTCCTAGATTGTTGTTCTTCATGGTGTCTAAGATTCTTCTAGTTGGGTGTAGTGGCTTTCATGCACCCATCACCAAAGATATTCCCCCTTCCAAAAATGTTCTGAAACACATGGGGCTGACCAGCTGGCTCCAAGAAGACATTCATCTCAGTTCTTCTTGTTTCCCAAAAGGATGAGGATACTGTTGAGGTACCCTTGATGAGATGTAGCCCCAGATCTGGGCTCACAAGGACCCCCTACCCTGCCTTTCTGCACATTATTACAGCGAGTCTAATGTGCAACCTTCTAGTGGTAGTTTTGAGGATAACAGATGCGTAAATCCTAATTATATGAACGTCTAGCTATGCTAAGCTCCTTTAACGATTTTCATGAAAATTGCATTGGCTTCTGTGTAGAACTGTTTTTAGAGAAAGCAGACCTCATCTGCTCTACGATGTCTGAAATGATTTACTTAGCAGAGATATTTAAACATACTGTACTGTAGCATCAGCGAAAACTGCAGCATGAAGCTTAAACTAAAGTCTTGTGTGGGACCTGCAAATCATCATAGCAGCTTCACGTGGTAGACTCCATTCATTATTACCTGACTTCAATACCTGACATGCTTGCTAGTGTTTAGCTGTGTGAAGTGCTTTTTGAAGCCCCTTCTTTAGGAGTTGAGGTTCAAAGGCTCAAAGGGCCCAGTATTTTAAAGTTGCTGTTCTCTGCTGCCCCCTGCTGGTCCCTGCCATTAGTCTATTTATATGAAGCATTGCAGCTAAATACTGCGGTGGGTTGGCACCCTGCCCAGGATTGTTTCCTGCCTTGTGCCCTGTGTTGGCTGGGATTGGCTCCAGCAGACCCCCGTGACCCTGTGTTCGGATTCAGCAGGTTGGACAATGGATGGATGGATGGATTGCAGCTAAATAACAACAGACTGATACTGGAACTTCACACCAGTCTTAGCGCACACTTGTCACAAAAATATGGCTTAGTGGCTACTGTCAGCGGCCATTTTATTATGCACTTCTGCTTGTTAACCCCAATGCTCCTCCAAACATCCAGTGATGTGGATGAAACTCAGGATCATATGTCATTCAGCCATGAACTGTTGTTCAAGCAAAATTTGAAATGTCCAAGATGTGTGATCTAAGCAACCCTGGCTGTGTGACAGTTGTTGGTGGCCAATGTGATGGCTGCAGCAAGTGAGAGTCATCTGCCCTCTTTGGATTTTCACACATCAAAATTTATAGAAATTACAGTGAATTGTGTGCTAATCAAACAACATCCAGTGAGCGGCAGTTCTATGGGCAAAAGCAGCTTGTCAAAGAAGAAAGGCCAGCCTCGCGCAAGCAAACAGAAAGGCCAGACCACAAATACTCCCATAACTGCTCTTATACAGCAGTGGTGTGCTGAAGAGCATCTCTGAACATCCAACATGTGAGACTTTGAAGGCTACAAGCGTGGAAGACCCCAAGCCAGATTCCACTCCTGTCAGGTACAGACAGCAAAATGAAGATACAGTGGTTTGGTAATCAAGAAAATTGGATGAATAAAGGTTGGAAAAATGCCATCTGGTCTGACGACTGTCAGTTTCTGCTGCAACATGTAGGTGACTGGGACAGAATTTGGTGTATACATCATGAAGCTATGGATCCATGCTGCCTTGTGTTAAAAGTCGTCACTGCTGGTGGTGTAATGGTGTGGCAAATGACTTCTAGGAACACAGTAGTACTGTCTGATAGTCATTTGAATGCCACAAAATCCCTAAGCACTGCTACTGCTGTGTGTATCCCTTAATTGCCACCATGTACCTTTTTTGATGTACCACGTCATAAAGCTTGGACTGTCTCAAGCTGGCTCTATAAGCATGACAATGACTTCTGTGTACTCCAACAGCCTGCATGGTCCCCCATGTCAATGCTGTAGAGCACCTTTAAGATGAGATGGGGCGAGAGGTTGGCAGCATAAATATGTGGCCGGAAATATCTGCAGGTCCGGTATGATGTGATCAAGTCAACATGGACTAGTATCTCTAAGGAATGTGTCCAGCAGCTTGTTCATTTTACGTCTCAAAGATCTCAGGCTGACAAAATGAGGTCCAAACTGATATCTGATGGAAGTACAAAAGCTCGAGGACTTCAGGAAAACCCCAGGCAGAGATGGTGAAAACATTGAACACTCCACACAGAAGAAGGCTGATCCAAAATGCAAACTACATCTCCTGGAGCTGCAAGCTATATCCATTGAAAAGACGTGTCACTTTAGGTTGGCTGCCAGCTCCAAATTATCTTTGGGTGAATGAGTGTGCTGCGATGGACTGACTGCCCGTCCAGGGTTGGATCACATCTTGTGCCTCAAGCTGCCAGCATACACATGGAACCTTCACAACCCCAGATTAGATGACAGCTGCAGGCACACTATTATATTTAAATTTTAAAACAGAACACTTTCTGTCCATAAGAGTGTTTTCACATCGTTTATGAAGGTACCTCTGTCAACACTGAAACGACCGAAAACGCTTACAACGTAGACATTCGACTACACGGGGCATGGCAGAAAACTCCTTGAAGGAACAGTAACGCTGCAGGCCACAGGATTTATTTAAAAAACCGATAAATTATTCACTTTTTGTGCATGTGTGCAGCATTCAAACTATAGAAAACACAATTTAGATGCAATTTGCAGCTAAGCACCATGAAAGAAACTCTTCTGGAATATAGTTTTGTTCCATGAAGAGTGACCAATCAGGGAACAAGATGTTGTACTAAGCAGAATCCAGTCAGGGAAGGGCCACCAATCATAAAGAAATCAGAGCGTGATTAGCATCTGCGTTTTCAGATATCTGCGCTATTGCCTGTCTACATTACAACGCTGAGGCTGCGTTTTCAGTAGTCTACACAAACACTGCCAGTCCATCATCTCTCGCTATAAAAATCCAACATCTGTCTGTCTGTATGTCTGTCCACTTTTCACGAGAGAGCTACTTAACAAATTTTGATCGGATTTTTTCTATAATTTGCTTGAACATTCTGGTTGATTTCGCGACTTCTGTCATTGCGCTATGTATCATAGTTTGCTTGTGGTACTGATTTATTTGCACGAATCCAAGAGGAACGCAGCAGGCCGAGGAAGGTGGGGCCAGCCTCGGGGCGTATCTTACATCCTCTTAGCTAGCGAATGAGAGAACTACTTAATGGATTTAGATTGGTTTTTTTTTTCTAGAATTTGCTTGAACATTCTGGTTGATTTTGCAACTTCTCTCATCTTGCTAAGAATCACAATTCGCTTGCATTAGCGATATATTCACGCTAGTCTGAGACGGAGGCTGCAGGCCGAGGGGAGGGGGAAGCGTGACGTCAGGAGTGGGGAGCCGGGCAGGGCCCTCCTCACTGTCCTGTTTCACTTCTACGCGGGCGGAGCCGCGGGGTACGGCTAGTAGTTAATAAAAACATTTGAATTTTTTTATATGTCCTACTGTGATTATTTGTATTACTGTTGGCACCCTATTTGGCAGCTGGCTGAAATGAAAACTGCACCCTAGAAAAAAGAGCATTAACGTCTCAAGGCAAGAGAAAATGGGAGGATTTTCAATCGAAAGAATTAGGGTAGATTGACAAAATAATGACAGGTGGGGTTGTCTTCATTAGCAGCCGTGTCATGACTCCTCCGTGTGGCGGCCGCAGAAGGCTCTTGATGTCCAGTGCTTGACACTTTTGGCCGGGGGGTTGTCCATTCCTTTTCTCCAGATGTGCTGTGTGTTCCTTACTTGCTTGTTGTCTTATCCTATTATGCCCTAGTCAGGTGGAGAAATGTTAAGCGTTTTTCACTTCCTTTGGTTTTCCGTGAGGTAGTGTATCGAAGCGGTGTAATATATAGTGCCTTTTCAGTGCACTAAATCCTGATGGGGTTTGCTGTGTCTTTCCAATGCTGACATTCTTACACTTGAGACAAAGCCAAGGTCATTGAGGAGCCGTGCCTTGGAAATGACACTGGTGACTTTGGGTTATGCCCCAGGCTTCATCCTCAAACAGAATCCTCTGAGGACATTTATCCCATCAAAGACATTGCCGTTTACATTCCAAGCCACATTTTGTCTTCGTCAGCTTGTGTTCCTTCATCGAGAGTCACCTCCTCCACTCGAACAGAGAGCAAATGTGACTGACGCCTGTGAATCAGAAATAGGCCATTCGCATGATCTCGTCAGCGTTTAACTGCGACTGCACAGATGCTCATGTTTATTAAATGCGCCTCTTGTCTTTGCGTCTCCCCCGCCAAATCTCCTCCTCATGAATGATGCTTCTGGGCTGATACAAGTGATAGGAGAGAGAAAGAGAGAGTGAGAGATCCGCATTCAACATTTGCACCTGCTGTCCCACGTAGCTGTCTGCTGCCCTCGTTCCTCTGCCACAGTGGATCCTCGTTTTTTTTTTTCAGATGTCAACCTTCAGCTATAACTTGAATAAAGAAATGGGACTGCAAAGAATCAGAGGTCTTCTGTAATTTGTTTTTCATTCAAATTCACAACCATGGAAAAAGTAACAACACTCCTTCACAGGCCCGAGGTAACACAGCTTCTCACAAAGACCACCTTCTGCCACTCATCTGGAGTTACCTGACGGGCATCGGCCCTGTTTATCAGCCTGGTAGATTCTGCAATCCCCAAAGAGACTTGAGAAGCCTTTCAGAGGAGAGGTGGGTACATCTGTTTAGGCCCACCATTTTTCTAATTCATTTAAGAATCACCTTTACCTCGAGCAAACCTGCTTGCTTTCATGGCATCACCTTATGTTCCGTCACATCTGCTTTCTTGCCCATTTCTTATTTACTGCCCAGTCTTTCCTATTAGAGTGTTGCTCTCCAATGCAGAAACTCCTTTACTCATCAGATTGAACAGTGACCCTGGTGTGGAGGAGCCTGGGGATTTCCTTAGCTATTCCAGGCTGAATCACCTCATGTGTACTAGCAGGGGGCCTCATGGGAGAGTGACCTTCACTTGGGTTTAGTGTTTGTTGACTCTCTCCATTCTTAATTGTCTCCAGAGTGGCAATGGAAATGATTACACACAGCGATAAAGCAGGCCTCACTTATCTGGAGCAGGTGTCACTGGAGCAGGTGTGTATGGCCAGCACACCACACCTTCAACACACACAATAAATAAAACATTACAAATATATAATAATCAGTACTTCTGGCAGATGGGCTTAGCATGACATACGTTATTATTTCTGCAAGCCACATGTGTGCCCATATCCAGCAGGGCTGTGACTTGCGTAGCCCCTCTACTAAAAGGCACATTCAGTTCATACTACTCATAAAATGGAGCATATATGCATTCTGAAGACCCTCCTTCTCTTTTTAAACACAGCCTGCATTGTAGTGTTATTTATAGTGAACAACACTCTTTCGGGGTCCCTGAACCGAGAAGCATTTGAAATAGTGGAACATATGGACCTCCTGTCCTAAAATAAAAGAGAAGTGAAAGCGCATGCACCATGTCCTGGGGGATTATCAATAAGTGCACCCATCAATGCCAAAATAAGAAGCTGTTGATAACTCTTATGTGCTCTGCCTAGTTTCCTGTTTCAGTTCATGTCAAAGTTATAATGTCTTTTAGTAGTTCCGGTGCTTCATATGGAGTAAGCAGAACATTTCCATTTTGGCAACACATTCTTCTGTTTTCACTCTGAAAAGTATTGCCCTACATTGATCACATCACCAACAATCTAACTTTCTGATGCAGTGCTCTTTAACCAAACGTTGATGTAAAGATGTAAAACCTGTGGGTGGAAGCTGTGAGAATATGACAGTCTCCTCATTTGTCAGCGGATATTTCTCCTTTGTTGTCATTCTGTATTGTTTAATGTGTCTGTTATTTCGATGATCCATAGTATTAGCCAACTGCTCTTTTGCTTTGCTATGTGCCTCAGTCTTCTCGTCTTATTGTTTCTTACTCTTCCTCAGTGTTTGGCTTGACGCTCAGGAGATGTGGCCCATCGAGTTGTTTTTGTTTTTCCCACTGTATTGACCAATCATAACAATCAATGTGGTGTGAGGACAGGAGCACAGGTCAGTCTGTGTGAGACTGGTATCTCTGCAGCCCCGGAGTCTCCACCCTGGGACTCGAAGTAGGTGGAGTTAACGTGCTTGACGGTATTTTGGCATTATTTGAGTCAGATGACCCTCCCACAACTCTAATCTTCACCAAAGTGTAAATGGGTGGAGCTCTAGAGATCTGCAGTTAGACCCATTGGAGTCAACTCCACCTACTTAGACCTCCAGGATGGAGGCTCTGAGCTGCCAAAATCTATACTTGTCTTTCTTTGTCATATGTGCAATTTCGTTTGCCATATTTGACACTCAGCAGATGGAGCTGCTGTTCTTTTCCTTTCTGCCCTTTCACATTCTCAAGCAGTTTCTCATAAGAAAATCGTGACTCCCCCCATAACTTTGCAGAGGTGTTGCTGCTCCTCGGATATTTTACTAAACCAGCATTTATCACATCATAAGCTTTCAGTTAAGACCAAGATCAAGATTCTAGCCCCATTGGTTCACAAGTATTCAAGTTGCATGACAGATGGACACAGTCCTTAGAGATTTATATATATTAATGAAAATTACGAATAATAGTGTCAGGAGGTGTATGCATTTTTATTTGTTTAAATTCATGTGTTTTGCTTTTTCCACCATTTAATATTGAGTTTCATGAGGTACAGCCATGCTGTAGGTGGTTGCCTTGCCTGTTACCAGTCGTGCTAATAGGCGACTCTATTCAAGATGGTGTTGTGGTATTCTCGCTAGTCTAGTATACTGTAAGTAAACATCCAACCAATCCTTTTATGTTTCATTTTTATTTAGATTTTTGGACATTGTGACTAAAAGATGGCACCTCAGAGCCCCAAACTCTGGACACAAGTGAACATATACAGTCAAGGGTTCAAATTGGGTGAACTGTTATTATATAAATGTACCTTTCACAGGTTCTTTCTTACAGCACATGAGTAACCTCAATGTAATAATGAATCTCCTTCAAGCAAGCCTTGTCCTCTTCCTCCAAACTCCAACTTACCTGGGTGTGGCCTTCTTTATAGCAGACCTGGGGGTACTTCCAGTGCTGCTACATTGTACCTAGGAAGCACTTCCTGATCAGACAAATGCCTCACAAAGTAGGGACAACCATTCCCTGCAGCACCATCTGCTGGCACCTATGGAACCCCACAGGGCTGCCCCATGGGACTACAACTCCCAGTACACCCTGTAGTGGTGGACCTGGGTACACTGGCCAAGGAATGCTGTCACCCAGCACAATAGGGTTGCATGCAGTCTTGTTGTGCTACCTCACTAAGTCCCCAAGTTCATCCACTATTATGGATTTCCAGTCAGACACTGATCTTCTGTTGAATCCCACTGGAATGCCAGTCCATCCATGTTGGTGAGTGGTGTCCAGCTCCTGTCTGAGATAGGACATGCTCTGCCAATGAATGCTCACTGCTCTGGCCTCCTGGTGAGGGAACAGGGTCCATCCTGGCCAGGATGCCAATCCATTCTGGACGTTTACTTCAACTGTTAGTGTGGGTTTTCAGTTTTGTTTATTTTTTGGATTTTGCAGTTTTAATGTTTTCCATTAACAACTTTAGGGGGGCATTGTCAACTATTTATTTGACACATTCCCCCATATCTCATTTTTCCACATCAGTCTTTGTAGTTTATATTTTTCTGTCAGCCAGTTTATTTCTTGACAGAACAGCTAGTCAAGTAAAGCCCATGGGGAGCAATGACCAAAAGTAAAAGGAAAAAGCTGAAGAGAACACCAATCCTGCTGTCGAACAGAGTGAAGCTGCAGACCGCAATACCTCTGACGTCAGACACGGAACGCCCTCCATATCACGGAACGTCCATAGCGTCAGTCACGGAATGCCCTTGACAGGGCGCCTCTCCAAGTAGATAAATTATGCGATTATCGTAACACCCTTTCCCAGTGTCACTCGCATCATGTCCTCTGTGAGACAGTATTGACACGCTCGTTGCACAGTATGCTGCAGTTGTACAAATTACAACAGTTTCTATTTGGACAAACATAAATGGCTTCCAGCCTCACACTGAAGCCATCCAACCATTCTAAGCACTTTGGCGATATAAAGTAGTTTTTTTTTTACTATTTTGAATGGTTATTCATTACATTTTCTCCTGAACTGTTACATTATAGTAAAAGTAACAAATCTTATTACCATTTAGTGTTTCAAATAGAATGTACCTCATGAAACTCGTACCTAGAGATTTTCAATCTATAAATGTATTTCATATTTACACTAGCAAATTATATACATGTGAAACAATATTAAGCTTAATTAATTTTTAAAAGGTTTGCAAAAACAGGGCTACATATAAAATTGGTTTTAAAATTGACTGGGAAACATTTTAGGAAACAGTCATTTATTTATTGATTTGATCCATCAACGTTTTCATTACTAAAAGCTGTTTGTGTGAAATACTGGATGTCATGTCCATATCAATTGAACGGTACGTGACAGTCAAGAAATTTTACATTTTTGATTAAGTTTTGAGTTTGAGACAATCGTAATTGTTCTTAAACCTTTTTCGTGAAATATTTATCCATTCATCCATCCATCCATTTTCCAACCCGCTGAATCCGAACACAGGGTCACGGGGGTCTGCTGGAGCCAATCCCAGCCAAGACAGGGCACAAGGCAGGAACCAATCCCAGGCAGGGTGCCAACCCACCGCAGGACACACACAAACACACCCACACACCAAGCACACACTAGGGCCAATTTAGAATCGCCAATCCACCTAAACTGCATGTCTGTGGAATGTGGGAGGAAACCGGAGCGCCCGGAGGAAACCCACGCAGACACGGGGAGAACATGCAAACTCCACGCAGGGAGGACCAGGGAATCGAA
This sequence comes from Erpetoichthys calabaricus, assembly GCF_900747795.2. Lineage (NCBI taxonomy): Eukaryota > Metazoa > Chordata > Cladistia > Polypteriformes > Polypteridae > Erpetoichthys > Erpetoichthys calabaricus. Next base: position 138,605,875 of record NC_041395.2, on the reverse strand, counting down.
CCCAGGTCCCCAGATCTCCCAACTGCAAGGCAGCAGCGCTACCCACTGTGCCACCATGCCACCCGTGAAATATTTATGTAGATCGCAAATATCCAACTTAGATCAACATAAAAACAAACTGTCTTTGAGTCATCATCTTTTATATCTATATATAAAATTCTTTTCGCGTTTGAAACGGAAATTACGTATGACCACAGAGAAACAGGAAAAACATTCTTAATAAACCTGATTCTTGCCGAGAGATCGAATGGTGACATAACTCTGGCTGTAGCGTCATGGGGAATCGCATCTACATTATTAGATGGAGGCCATACAACACATTTGGCAATTGCAATTGTCATTTCAGCAGCTCCGTTGTGAATTTCCCATTGGGATTAATAAAGTATCTATCTATCTATCTATCTATCTATCTATCTATCTATCTATCTATCTATCTATCTAATATATTGCCTTCTATCTATCTATCTATCTATCTATCTATCTATCTATCTATCTATCTATCTATCTATCTATCTATCTATCTAATATATTGCCTTCTATCTATCTATCTATCTATCTATCTATCTATCTATCTATCTATCTATAATATATTGCCTTCTATCTATCTATCTATCTATCTATCTATCTATCTATCTATCTATCTATCTATCTATCTAATATATTGCCTTCTATCTATCTATCTATCTATCTATCTATCTATCTATCTATCTATCTATCTATCTATCTATCTATCTATCTATCTAAACCTCGCTCACGACAAAAATCCAATTTGCAACATACACAAGGGCTCTGGAAAGGCAAAAGTCTTGCAGCTTTCAAAGATAATAGTTTAGGATGAGTGCACCATGGCACATAAAAGAGCTTATCAAGCCTTGAACCGAACAATGCAAGATCTCAGAGATCCTACCAAAATAATGGAAGGTACTGTTGTTTTACTCGCAGGAGATTTTCGTCAAACATTACCAGTTATTCCATGAGGGACACCAGCGGATGAACTCAACGTGTGTTTAAAATCCATGCATCCATACTGTTCTCCAGTAGGTACACCAAAAAATGTATACATTTATGCATGTAATGAGCAAACAAAAAATGTAGTATACCCGAAAGCACTGCAGTAGTACTCAATGTATCGTTACTTCTTAAATGTTGATAGATAGATAGATAGATAGATAGATAGATAGATAGATAGATAGATAGATAGATAGATAGATAGATAGATAGATAGATAGATAGATAGATAGATAGATAGATAGATAGATAGAAACTTTATTAATCCCAATGGGAAATTCACATTCTCCAGCAGCAGCATACTGATACAATAAATAATATTAAATTAAAGAAAGATAATAATGCAGGTGAAAAACAGACAATAACTTTGTATAATGTTAAATGTTAACGTTTACCCCCCCAGGTGGAATTGAAGAGTCGCATAGTTTGGGGGAGAAACGATCTCCTCAATCTGTCTGTGGAGCAGGACAGTGACAGCAGTCTGTCGCTGAAGCTGCTCTTCTGTCTAGAGATGATACTATTTAGTGGATGCAGTGGATTCTCCATAATTGTAATGTTTTACTGTTTAATAATTTATACGCTTCTTATATGTTGTTCAAATTCTTTTATCAAAATATTTTACTGTTTAATAATTTATATTTATATGCAATGTGCTTCTTATATATTACTTCATATTCTCATATGATAATGATGTTAATAATGTTGTTTATATTGATTTCTATGTTATTGTAAATGCTCTTTATTTGTTGAAAAATAAAATTGGCAATTAAACTTATTTTATAAATACTACATTTTATTTTTTTCCCTTGCACTCAGTGAGCGAAGCCACTGGGTAATCAGCTAGTCTTTGATAAATATCAAATACTATTACCACCACTACTACTAATAATAATAGTAAATAGTGGGTCAGTTGCAGTGTGCATTCAGCAGGGAATCACCCCGAGTTGATCTCATCATTAAACATACAGTATTTATTGTCTTGTGCATACAGTATGAATTATATTGTTACTTACATGTCCCTCCAGAACAGTGATAATATAATAAAAAAATATATACTGTACATAGAATACAATACAGTATAGATATGTATTCAGTTATATTTCAAATATTTATACAGTCTTTTTCTTACGATGTTTGTTATTACGATTGGCTGTTCAGTAACTCCACAACTAAAACACTTTCTCTGAAGCCATACTGAGTGCCACTGGTTCTTTACTATTTGCCAGAAGGCAGGAGCAAGATGCTGAATGTGTAATAATCTTAGCAGAATGTCTTTTAGATACCCTGGACAGAAGGCAGCTGGGTGCCAGTAATATTCTATGGCTTTCACCACAACTCTGCAGTGACCCAAGCATGTGTGCCCTACCAGGATGTGATGCAGCCAGTGAAGACGAACTCCAGACAGCACCGGTGAGACATCTCAGGAAGGCATTGGTGAACTTGGCAATAAACAATACATGCTGTTCCCTCCTCAATCAATCAATGATTGTTACTGTACGAAATTTAAACAAGCTCACCATGTCCACAGCACCTCACAAAAACAAACCACAGCTTAATCCGTCCTCTGAAGTCTATGACCTGCTCCTTAATTTTTGGTCATGAAGGGTCAGATTGTCCTGGGACCGCTGAGTCAAGCAGATAGACCTCTTGTCTGCCAGCAGTTTAGTCATTGGTGGTGATCAGGCCTATGACGGCGATGTCAGCAGCATTTTTAATGATGGAGCTGGTGTGGTGTCCGAACACTCAGTCACACCGGGGGATTAGCACACTGCCCCATAGTGTTCCTGGATTGAGGATGAGCATAGAGGATATGACGCTGGCAATCTGCAAAGCTGAGGTCTGTTTGTTATGAAGTCCAAAATCCAGTTCTGTTGGCACAACAGTGTTGAATGCTAAGCTATTGTCTATAAACATACCTCAGTAAGAGCAGCTTTTACATTATTTAGATGTGCCGAGATGATATAGAGTACAAGACTTAACTGCTGTACCAGTATGCATCATGGAGATGGTGAAGGGGAGCAAAGTTATGTACTAAGTTCAAAGTTAGTAAGAAGTCTGAGTGAGTGTAGTTAGTTCTAAAATGAGTTATCACATACAACACACAGACTGTTATGGACATGAAAAGGATGAATAAACATCAGCACATTTTAAACATTACAAGAGATGTAAATCATGAAACACACATATATTCCCTCTCTCTCATATATATATATATATATATATATATATATATATATATATATATATATATATATATATATATATACACACACACACACACACACACATACACACCCAAACACATATCGTATACATATTAATAATCCTGATTTGTAACATGGCATTGTTTGATGCAGTGGTTCTCATATTCAGTCCCAGGGGCTGCAGATTTTTGTTGCAACTAATTTTTGCTTTTAATTAGACTCCCATCTAAGCCAACAGTCGAGGTCTTGAAAGTTAAAGTGATGTATCAAAACACAAAGCTCATTGTTGTGTAACCTGTGGGGAGCATTTTAGCACCCAAACCCTGGACACAACCACACACATACAAGTTTCAGGTTAAATATGAATATAATTTAAAGAAATAAAGCATACAATCCCAGGGAGGACATCCATCTATGTCCTCCATCCACTATATGGGTCTTTTGAGTAGACAAGGAACTACTGAACCAGGTCAAAAAGCCAGTCCATCCCCTCCTTTCTTTACAGTGGAAATTTTGAAGGTTAACAAAATTAAAACAAAACATAACAACCTAATTGGTAGAACTGCAGCAACTGATGGGAACTTTTTTTAACCCCATATTTCATCAAGATATGAGAGTATATCCTTCATGCAGTCAAAAGTAAATAACAAGGAGGACATCCATCCATCCATCCATTTTCCAACCCGCTGAATCCGAACACAGGGTCACGGGGGTCTGCTGGAGCCAATCCCAGCCAACACAGGGCACAAGGCAGGAACCAATCCAGGGCAGGGTGCCAACCCACCGCAGGACACACACAAACACACCAAGCACACACTAGGGCCAATTTAGAATCGCCAATCCACCTAACCTGCATGTCTTTGGACTGTGGGAGGAAACCGGAGCGCCCGGAGGAAACCCACACAGACACGGGGAGAACATGCAAACTCCACGCAGGGAGGACCCGGGAAGCGAACCCGGGTCCCCAGGTCTCCCAACTGCGAGGCAGCAGCGCTACCCACTGCGCCACCGTGCCGCCACAAGGAGGACATGACTTCTTCAATATCTTCATCGTCTCCACTTTCGTCCATATCCAGAATTCTTGGCCTGAGTTCTGTCCCAATAAGTCGGTCATAAGCAGTCAGGATGCTTTTGATCAATGAAGACTTTTTTGTGAGAAAGAAAAAAAATACAGAGTGTGAAGTACTGTATTTTATTAGGAATATCAACACATTAACTCCACTTTTACTCAAAGTACAGTCACATTGGCTTATGAAATAAACCCACCGATATGACCACAGCATGTCATAGGAATGCTTGCTTTTTTGCCTCTACTGTACTCCCTGTATTCATGGGGTGGAGTAAAAAAGAAAAAAGAAACTCCACTGTACAACCAAAGCAGTTCATCTTCAAGGGAATGTCATGTCTAGTTAGAAACCATTCAGAAAGTGCACAAATAATTCAAAAGGACTAAGTGCTCTGAAGTGAAAAAAGCATACATTTTTATTTACTAATACATTGCTGTAAGATAATGTGTACGTCTACAGGAATTGTACTGAAGTGAGTACCTGAAAGACAAAAATAGTCCAATTACCACAATATAGTCACTTGTGAAGGCCAAATTCATCATTTCAAATACAGTAATATGTAATTTAATTGTTCCCAAGTTAGTAAGTATACTTTAAAAACTACTAAAACATTCACATAAACACATTGCAATAAAAATGCTACATGTAAAAGGTTTTACATAATTTAAAGTGTTTACCATTCTAGATTGATTGATGACTGAATGATATCGAAAATGAAAAAGAGAATCCTTACCTTTAAGGCACTTGCTGTGTTTGAGCCGCTAAGAATTATTTCACTACACACAGTACCTGACAGGGCTGAGCCTTTGTGAGAACCACATTTTCCATGCTACAAGGCACTGCAATGCAGATTATTAAATATTATGCATTTCTGCAAATCAATTATGTAGCATTTCAATAATTTTAATACATTACAATTTGCTAACAACTACGCATAACCATAAATATGCTGACCTGCAAATTCATTTAATGCTACCTAATACTACAGATGAAACTGATCTTTGAAGAACAAGGAAAACAGTCAAAAAGCAAATCTATGAAGCCATTCATTGCCTAAATTTTAAGAAAAGCAAACTAGGGTGTTGTGCCATGTTAGCCATTATGAATGTAGAGAAAAGTCAAGCAAACTGACACCTTTTATTGGCTAACTAAAAAGATTACAATATGCAAGCTTTGTGTGTAAACATCTTACATTACATCTTGCCTGAAGAAGGGGCCTGAGTTGCCTCGAAAGCTTGCATATTGTAATCTTTTTAGTTAGCCAATAAAAGGTGTCATTTTGCTTGACTTTTCTCTAAGAACAGTAAACTAAATTTGATACTATTCATTGTACTGGCATAAATAATTCAGTCAACATTTTCAAAAATACATGCATTTTATATAAACGTTTGGGTATTTATAGGTGAAAACACTTGACTTTCTACAGTGTTCCAGTTCAACAGTCTCATATCACATTATACTTTTACAAAATATATTTTACATTATCATATATGGAGTAAGCATACACAACATCAAGCCCTTGAGAAATGTGTGAGTGAATGGGAAAAGGAGAGATAGGCAGCATATGCTTCAGTAATGGAAAAGAAGGGATGGAGAGAGGAAGGTCCTTGCTGTTCCCTATCTTGTCTGGAATTACTGGAAGCAGAAATAATTGCCATTTAATAAATCAGTTAGAGCACACAAACCCCCCATCTTTAAGACCACTATTCTCTGCTCCCATAAGGACATTGACACAACATAGGGCTGAAGAAAGACACAAGTCAGTGAAAGCCTCACTGGAGGCCTGGTTTGTGACCTGTTGGTCAAAGACTTTTTGTGAAGTTCTAACATATAAAATGAGTGTCAGAGAACTTTTAAACTGAGAATTAGGAAGCACCACCTGTGGTACACAGAATGTCCTTCTTCCCGTGTGAAAACTGAAGATGGCTGTCTTGGCTGGTGAGACAAAGATTGAACTCTTTGGTGTGAATGCCAGGCGTCACATTTGGGGGAAACCTGGCACCATCCCTACAGTGAAGCATGGTGGTGGCAGCATCATGCTGTGGGGATGTTTGTCAGCGGCAGGAACCGGGAGACTAGTCAGGATAAAGGGAAAGATGACTGCAGCAATGTACAGAGACATCCTGGATGAAAACCTGCTCCAGAGCACTCTTGACCTCAGACTGGGGCGATGGTTCGTCTTTCAGCAGGACAATGACCCTAAGCACACAGCCAAGATATCAAAGGAGTGGCTTCAGGACAACTCTGTGAATGACCTTGAGTGGCCCAGCCAGAGCCCAGACTTGAATCCGATTGAACATCTCTGGAGAGATCTTAAAATGGCTGTGCACCGACGCTTCCCATCCAACCTGATGGAGCTTGAGAGGTGCTGCAAAGAGGAATGGGCGAAACTGGCCAAGGATAGGTGTGCCAAGTTTGTGGCATCATATTCAACAAGACTTGAGGCTGTAATTGCTGCCAAAGGTGCATCGACAAAGTATTGAGCAAAGGCTGTGAATACTTATGTACATGTGATTTCTCAGTTTTTTTATTTTTAATAAATTTGCAAAAACCTCAAGTAAACTTTTTTCACGTTGTCATTATGGGGTGTTGTGTGCAGAATTATGAGGAAAAAAATTAATTGAATCCATTTTGGAATAAGGCTGTAACATAACAAAAGGTGGAAAAAGTGATGCGCTGTGAATACTTTCTGGATGCACTGTATATATAGAGAGAGATATTGTGAGGGACGGCCAGCGTGCTTACCCGGCTGGAACACCTCCTTAATAAAGGACAGGGCTAGATGGCTTTTGAAGGGCCCTATATCCCCCAAACTGCTACTTGGTAGCCTCCCTGGGTTGTAGCAGCGCCTTGGATTCCCACAGGGCTGTATGGGAATTATTATTTGTCGGCACACCCCTGCTGCATTCCGTGGATGCTGCCGGGGGAGTTGCGGGAGCTGCAGAGTCCTACTGTAGCTCCCCCCGGGTGTGGCTTAAAAAGGAGCCATCTGCCTCACAGAGATGAGACAGAGTCGGGAGGAAGAGGGATGAAGCTTGTCAGTGTAGGAGTTGAGGCAGAAAGAAGGGATGAAAGGAAGAAAGAGAGAGAATGAAGAAGTGCTGTCTGCTGTATTCTTGGGCTGTACTGTAATTGGTGTTAGTGGGAAACGAGTGGAAAACTTTTCCCACTGCATAAATGCCTTATATTTTACTGCACTTCTATCTGCGTCTGTCGTGTCAGGTGTTTGGGTGGCTTGTGCACCCCCTGGTGGTTCCCAATATATACAGATACAGTAGATAGATAGATAGATAGATAGATAGATAGATAGATAGATAGATAGATAGATAGATAGATAGATAGATAGATAGATAGATAGATAGATAGATAGATAGATAGATAGATAGATAGATAGATAGATAGATAGATAGATAGAAGGCGTGGTGAAACAAAGCAGCACATAAGGCCAGCAATGTATTACACAATTTCAAGTCACAGAGCACACCATAAGTTGTTGGTTGACATCAGATTGCATGACTGGGAATCTCAGGCGGTGACAGATTACACAACTCCCACTCAACACCTCAGTACAATTTCAACTCATTTTGGTAACCAATCAGCTTTTAGATTATTTTTCCTTCATCCACTCTATGACAAAGATGAGATGTGAAATAGACATTTGTGGTGGCGCCCAAGTTCAGGAAGCCACTCTTGTTTTTTTTTCCTGAGGCTGTCATTGCTCTTCTCTGTTCTTCTTTGTCTCGTCCGTTTGCATGTTTCACATGTCTGGCTGAGCGCTCATTATTTGTCATCTCTCACGAACGCAGGAACCCACCACTATGGCTGAGCCCCTAGCGATGTCACACTATACAACTGTGACTGTCCACAACTCTCTAAGATTATGTAAATGAGCTGTATGAGCAAGTCATGTAGTGTGACAGGAGATGAAGATGAACCAAAGTTATTTTTAAATTAACAGCTGAATTTCACCAGTGTCAAGAGATGAATAAACAAAGGGAGTGACCCAAAAGTCTTCCATACATAGAGACACACAGCTGCTATAGAACAGGCCTTTACTTCACACATCATTGTTCCTCAGGTCATGATGCCATGAACACTCACATTCGTTTCCCATTGTCCCCTCTGGCCATATACTGCCTCCCTGCCATGTGAGCCCCTCACCCAGCTCATCTACAGACAGCAGCCTCGAGGTTAGAGCTAATTTATTTTTTCTAATGTCAACCAATTACTCTTAAGCCTATAATAATTTTTTAATGGATGTTTCAAACATTGAGGATTGCAAATGTATCACTGTTTCCTTTGGATATATTGATTTAAGCTCTATTCATTTAATTTATCATTATATTGAATGAATCTCCATGTTACCATTTTGTTTTGTGACACCCGTTGCCATGATAAGTTGCTAGTCTTGGAAGTCACATTGCATGACATCATCAATGTGACAGTTTATAAACTGGTGGCACATACTCCTCAATGTCACAGATTGCGGATATTCACACAAACCTTAATGTGTCTCCTTGTGTGTGATCAATTTAACAATATCAAAATGGGATCAAGGAGATTGCAGGTCACAACTAGGTCTAAAGTCAAAACAGTACTCACTCCAGTAAGCCTGATGCCAAACTCAAAAGCAGGCTTTCAGGCCTGCACAGACACAAAATGGGGCACAGGCTTTAATAGTTTCAAGTATACAATCGAGAGTGAGAAAAAAATGGAAAAACTCTTTTTCCAAAAGAAAGAAACAAAACAATTCAATGAGTATGTCAACAATTGTTTAAAGAAAGAGAAGAATAAGTCAAAGCAACCAAACTACTTTTGACAAACAAATCCAAGAATCAGCAAACAGTATCAGTACCTTAACAGGGATCCAAACTAGAAAACTCGAAAACCAATCATTTAATTATCATTCAAATGTAACCCCAAAGCTATGGCTTTTATAGAGTCCCCCAGCTGTAGTGTTGTAGTGTCAGGTGGCCCTGCCTCCTTGGGCACAACATAAAGAAGACAGAGCAGATAACAAAAAACACTACAGTAAGTATTTCGTAACAATAAACAGAAAAATGAATAAACAATGTAATGACAAAGAAAATCGTAATATTGCATAAAAACAGAATTAATGCAAAATATGAAAACTAAATAACAGCAAATATTGTAATAGACAGCACTTATGTGCTGGCGTCCCAGTCATGACGGGCTCTGATCCCTTACCCAGTCAGAAAGCCAGCTTGAAGGAAGGACAAGGGGATTATTTAAATTACATTCTCCCCCGAACTGCCAGATGTCAGCAACCCAGGAGACACACACCCAGAGGGCATGCTGGGAGTTGTAGTGCCATAGAGTAGCCCTGTTGGGGCCCCTGTGCTCCTTGAGGGAGTGCTGTGAGGAGCTGTGCTTCGTGGATTCTGGGACTTCCGTTGGACCCAAAAGTACTTCCATCAGGCTATGTCCTGGCACCGGAAGTACTCCCATATCCAAGATAAAAAGATTTGTGTCCTGCCACATCTGGGTAAGTCGAAGTCAGGAGAAAGGGAGACAAAGCTCACCAGGAGGTGGAGAGGAGACAGGAAAATAAATTAAAGAGGAATTTTGTGCGCTTGAAGAGGACTGTGAATGTATTGTTGAGAATAAATCATTTATTTGAAACTGGGACTTGTGTTGGTATGTTAGTGTTTGAGGTTTGGGGTCCTGAAACACCCCTACTGGTCACATAATAAATAAACTTGAGACAGGGCAACAACTCTGGGAGTACCGCAACACTAAGATGAGTTACTGGCTCTCGAGATTTTGCTCTGAACTTTTTAATTATAATTCTAGTTTAGTGTTTTGATCTCACTATTTGATTGATTGATTTCCTGGTTTTGAGTGTAAACCTTTCCATGTTTTCATCTCTTGGTCCTTCTTTGCCCAGGCAGCCTGCCATTTTAACAGCTTTGGCAGCATAGGCACCTCGACTCTGTTTGTCTTTGATTACTCCTTTGTACATCCTGTTGCAGGGTATCACTTATTGTGTGTTAGTCACATGATTTGGTGGACAAAGGAAATCAGAAACGGAGCTTGGCCTGAGATTTTTGGTTCCAGGTTACGAATTCCACATTAGCTTGTGCCTAAATCTTTTTTTTATTGCTTTCAACTTATGCCTGCTTTGTGGATTTCGTCATTGTTCTTTATTTTTGAATTCCAAGCTGCCCTTTAACTGCCAATAAAACTGACAACCTGTCCATTAAGAAGATGATCCCAATCACTTGTGCTTCTAAAACAAAAAAAAACTGCAGTATTCAATTTGCTGTTGTAGCCTCAAACCCAAAACTTAAGTTTTGGCCTGATCATCAATTCAGAATTGTCAAGATACCTGCATCATGAGGTGTGTCATCGTTCTCCTGCTGTGGGTCTGTCACCACTTCTTCTTCTTCTTCTTCTTCTTCTTCTTCTTCTTCTTCTTCTTCTTCTTCTTCTTCTTCTTCTTTTTATAACTCTTTGATGTGTCAGTGCTGTGAGTTCATCTCAGAGGTTTGGAATGGATTCTCCTTTCCTGTTGGAGAATATAAAACCCATATAAAACCCAATTGATCAATCTGTGTGTCTAGGTGGGAACCAAAAAACCTGAAGGGATATGTCACACAACAACATTCCCTGAATGAGGTATGCATTGGAGGAGCCAGAAGTTCACCACAGTGGCTGGCACAATACAATGGTGAAGACATTGTACTAGCTGATATGCTGAATAAGTGCCATACTAAAGTGTTTCATTTTCTATACCAAGACAATAAAATGCATATGCCATTAGATTTCTTTGCAGTTGTTTTAATATTCTGCTGTTGATGCCACCAAGTCTCTTTACAATATGACACACCGTTATACTCATCCCAGAAGGTGCGGTGGGTGCTGGTCCAACACATTGTGAACTGCATGCAACATGCTGTTGCCTACCAGCTTCTTTTGGCAAAGAAACTACACATTCTTTAAATATGGATTGGTTTTCTTTGATGTGTCTTCATGTGATTTTTCCCACCAAAGACATTGACAATGTTCACTACACAGCCACTGTATGCTTCTTTCTCAGTGTTATTAATGGTTCATTACTCAGTATGGCTCTTCAAGCAAAGAACTATAGAGGTGTGAAGTAGGACTGCTTCCATGGGCTTGAGAAGTGAGTGCTGGAGGCGCTCCTCTAACTTTTATGAACACCCCACTTGCTAAACTAATTATAAATGAATTAACACTCCCATTTTCAAGTAAGAGGCATCAAACAGGAGATCCCACTTAACACTCATCTGTTCTACTAATGCTGTCTGCAGAGCGATGTGACCAAAAACGATTAATGGAGGTCTTCAATCTACCTCAGCCAAAATCTCACTTCACACATGGTTTATGGGCTCCTTTTTTCCACTCGTCACCTGTTAGAGATTGATTGATTGATTGATTGATTGATTGATTGATTGATTGATTGATTGATTGATATAAAGCTGCAGATATGGTGAAGAAGGACCATCAAGTAGCAGATCGATCACTTATAGTCATATGGCACTGAAGACTTCAAACTTAATAAAAAGCTGAAAGGATTCTTCCCTGCGCCAGTGAGATCCTGCTGTGCTTAGAACATTCAAACATTAGAACAATTGTGATGAGAACAGGCCATTAAGTCCAAAAACTCACCAATCCTATTCACTTATGCCCGCTATAGCAACATCAAGTTGAGGTTCCTCTCCTCATCTGGGTTCATCTGCTTCTCACATATTCATTATTTTTTACTAGCCAACCCGTGGCGTAGCATACATCGCATAATTATGTATTGATGAGTGAGCACTTCCTGAACGACACAGTTGTCCAAATGGGGTGGGTTTGTGGATACCACTGTGAGTGAATGAAAAGATAGACCTCTGGAGAGAGCAACATATAATTGTCCGTGACTGAAAGCGGGATCGTCTGTGACGAAGAAGGCCACGCTGGTGAAAGTTACTTCGTCGGTAGGGATAAGTGTCAGTACTTGTAGATTAAGGTGTAGCGAGTCTTCGTTGTTGACGCTTAATATAGCTTGCGTACTGAGATGTTCCGGAGTCACATTTGAGAAACACTTTTTTAATGTCTTTTAAGCACAGGGGAAAAAATGAACATGTGAAACATCCGTAATGTAATAAGCCACCAAGAAAGTAACATTGCAACAATGCTATCTACGACCCAATCTCTGTAAACAGAAGTGAAAACAAAATCGAGCCCGGTGTATTCTTTAACTGCCTTGTGGCGCTGTAGTAGTGCTGCTGCTTTGCAGTAAGGAGACTGTGGAAGATTGTGGTTTCGCTTCCCGGTTCCTCCCTGTGTGGATAGCGCTTTGAATACTGAGAACACCGCTATATCAATGTAACGAAGTATTAACAGGAAGTTGTCTTCATGTAATAGTAAAAGGCAAATTATCCGCAACAAGCAAACTGTTTTACACGCTGCATACCAACCCGCTACGCTGCATAATCACACCGCTTTTTAAATGTTTTTTAAGCAGAGAGAAAAAAATGAACATTTGCAAAATCCGTAACGCTGCTTTCAGTAAGTACAATGCACACGCGTTTAATTTGTCGGCCACTTTTTGCCAGCCGTCTTTTCTGGTTTGGGCTGCTTTTGCAGTGTTACCGCTTGTGCATATTAAATCTTGAAATCCTTCAAGTAACTAATTAACTAACTAACACCAACCCACCCACACACACAGCTTGTGTGAAACAAATGCGCCCATACTTTCATAATTTTGTTGCAGCCTATAGTGGAGTCAGGCACAGAGAAGGTCAGCTGCTGAGAGAGCATCTCGACTGTTGCAGGGCCTGCATCGGTGAAGCAGGTGAGACGCTAATGAAACAAAGGCACAGGGCTTATTGGTTTTTAAAGACTGCTTCCTTCATCGTGTTTTAACCTCAATTTGAAAAGATTGTTTTAAGGATCCCATGGGATACCCCTCGCAAACTGTTTTAGACGCGGGCCAGGGAATAAGGAGTGTTCGTGGGCGGGGAAACGTTTTCCGTGTTCCTGCAGGACCATCTAAGAAGACGCATGTTTGTCGCGGATGCGGTGGACGCGGGCCGGGGAATAAAGAGTGTTGGTGGGCGGGGAAACGTTTTCCGTGTTCCTGCAGGACCATCTAAGAAGACGCATGTTTGTCTCAGATGCGAATTGCTGTATGTAGCGTGTAAAACAGTTTGCAATGTTGCACGTGGTCGTGCGTCATAACCGAAAAAGTCAACGTGGCTCAGAGCTGCATGTGGACTGTAGCACAGACAAACAGAAATGACGGCGTGTTTTCCGAGGCGTCGCGTCTGAGTTGGTGGGCATGGCTCTGCAAGTTTTCGTCGTATCCAATGGTCTTAGAGTTGGTGGGCGTGGCTCCTTCCTGCGTGCTTTCATGGGTGTGGGCGTGGCTCCTTCTTACGTGCTTTCATGGGTATCTTGCCTGCTCTGGCGGCGGCTTAAAGAATTATATATATAGATAATGGGTGGGCTGTGATAACCTGACACCTCATCACAGGGTTAATTAATGCCTTGGGCCTGATGCATCCAGGCCATGTAATTCTAAATAGGATTAAGTAGGTTTGAGAATATGATGTTATAGTGAAACCCACAAAAACTATTTTGTTGTGAGGACCACCAAAGAACTGTACGTGTATTTTAGAATTGTTAATACATTTCTACAGTTTAATGGATAGTGGAGGGCATTACAGTGTCACAGTGGTAAGTGACACTACATTACAGATCATGAACTGACATTACACTCTATGTAAAGGTTGCCTTTTCTCTTTGTATTGTTTTTCCATACTTTCAGGTCATCTAAAGACATGTATGTTGGGTTGAGCCCTGACATTCACAATGGCCTGTCTTGAGTGAGTGCTTCTGGTTGCCTGTAAAGCTGCAATGGGTAAGCAGAGTCAGAAAACGGATAGCCAAGTAATGTGACCTAGTGTGACAGGTATTCTGCTTGATTGGCCAGATCATCAGAGTGGAAAGGACGGCATGGATTTACTGGATGTCAGTTCTCCATCTCTCAAGAGGTATGTGACCCTTTGGACCTTAGTGTGAACGTCTCTACAGTACCCTGAGGCACTGCACACAATCAAGATTATTTGTTGATGCCATAAACCTCTGAACTGTTTCAAAACAGGGTTTTGTACAGGACATTCTATTAAACAAAGTAACTAAAATAAATCCTGTTAGAAAACTTACATTTAAATGCTTATCATATAAGGAGATTAAAAAAAAATCTGTACGCTGTGTTCTTCTGCAGAAGAATGTCTGGCATATATAGAAGTCTGGTGTAGATCTGAAAAGTGCAGGAGAAAAGATCAGCAAGGTGTGCAGTCAGCCCTGGCACTGGCGTCAGCTGTACTCCTCCACGTCTGGCTCTCATTCCTGTTCTAAAATCACTCAAATCAAATCTGTCCCAAGGTCTTCTCACTTGGATATGAGCCTTGATGATTTAAAGAAGAACAATCTGGCAGAAGTTATACTTTTATATTATGAAAAGGGAGAAGCTGTGATGTCCTTGCTCAATGGTTGATGCTATCGAACACATTCATCACCGATGTTTGCTGCTGCCAGTCATTTCACATTAAGTAAAAATTAAAGGAACGCGACATCTGAGAGGAGATAATCAATGAACAGACAGAACTGTCCAGGATACCTCACTGATTGCTTTATACGAGCAAAGAAAATTAGGCAGAGTTCAAACAGGGAAGGAAAACTTTAAAGTATTATCAGCACCTTAGTATCAGGCATCATTTACAAAAAATAGTTCTACATCAGCATTAAGAACATTCATCCATAGTCATACCCACTTACTCAGGTCAAGCCTTCCATAAGATGTATAAATGGCATAGATATGGAGACAGCCTAGAGGTGCTGCAAGATCCTCCTGACATACATGGGGAGCAAGGGCTGTGTGGCACCCAGCCTCGACTTCAGACCAAAATGGTAAGGGTGCTGCTTTTGTTCTGAAATATTAGGTGGGCATGGTATGGTAATGACCCATAAATCCAAAAAGTAACAGGATACCAATAGTTGGAAGGCTTGACATGATGGGGTAGGGGCTTAGCCTGGCTAATGACCCCCTGAAGCTGGGCTTGTGGGCAGCACCTCTAGAGGTCAACAGGCATCCCCACATAAAGGTGAAAGGAAAAAGAATGCAAGAAAAGGAGAGTGCATAGTATCAGAAGGGCTTCATGAAATAAGGACTGATTGATTGATTGATTGATTGATTGATTGATTGATTGATTGATTAAAAAGTTAACTTGAAGGAATTACATTGATTTAATGAGAGTGACTAATTGGTTGATTAAACAAGATTGATTGATTGATTAACAGATTGATTAAATAAGCTTGATCTATCGATTGATTGATTGACCAAAAATCTAAGGTTATTGATTGAATTGCATCAATGGATTAAGCAAAACTGATTGAAGTGCATGTGTGTGACTTTGTATATATACAGTATGTGTGTATGTATATATATATATCTATATATATATATGGTGGAACCTCAGTTGTCCAACGACCCTCATCTCAAACAAAACGGTTCCCAAACATATTTTCAGAACAAAAAATGCACCAGTTTCCGTACAGAATCTTGGTTCCCGAACAGGCAAACTGGCTACCACGTGCACTGTGGGCTGAGCTGTACAGCTGGAGAGGGGTCAGTTGTGTAGCAGTCTCCACTCAGTGCAGACTCCTGCTTGAATTTGCAGTATCTTTTCTTGATTTTCTTTGTGTTTTGTGTTTTTTATATAAATTTTACTGTATTATTAAATAAGCCGCCATGGGACCGAAGAAGGATAGTAATAACAGTAAAGCGAAAAGGAAAGTCGTTTTGTGTCTTGGATCTTACTGTGCAGTTCGGTATGGCGAAATCAACGATTTGTACTATACTCAAAAATAAAGAGGCAATCAAGGGAGCTGATGTTGCAAAAGGAGTCAAAGTTCTTAGTAAACAAAGATCATAGATGATTGAAGAAGTGGAAAAATTGTTGCTAATTTGTATACATGAAAAGCAGTTAGCTGGTGATAGTGTTTCTGAGGCATTCATTTG
Organism: Erpetoichthys calabaricus; assembly: GCF_900747795.2. Classification (NCBI taxonomy): domain Eukaryota; kingdom Metazoa; phylum Chordata; class Cladistia; order Polypteriformes; family Polypteridae; genus Erpetoichthys; species Erpetoichthys calabaricus. The sequence goes on along the minus strand of NC_041395.2, from coordinate 138,589,541 downwards.
TGAAAAGGTGAGGTGCTTACATGATGACCTGCAAAACCTGAAAGTGCTGATACTGATGTGTTCAAAGCTAGTAGTTGCCTACATAGTGGGGTTAGGCTTGGGAAAGCTGTGAGTTTGAAATAGGAAGCTGCTTAGAAATATGTGCAAGAATTTAGTGACTGTAAAGGCTGAGGGTTTTCTTCCCCAATAAGTCAATTGTGATAAAACCGGCCTATTTTGGAAACAAATTGCCAAGGGCTTACATCACTCAGGAGGCCAGGACACACGCCAGGGAAGGACAGGCTGACTCTTTTTGCTCTTTTGCTACTTCAAGGTCAAGCCATTGCTTGTGTACCACTCTGAAAATCCAAGGGAGTTAAAGAAAAATAATGGGATAAAAAGTAAATCGTCTGTTAAGTGGAGGGCTAATAGTAAGGCTTGGGTAACCAGGCAATTTCTTATTGAGTAGATCCATAAAGCCTTTGCCTCAAGTGTGTGAAAATACTTTCAAGAAAAAAAATTGCCAATAAAATGCCTTCTTGTGAAGAACAGTGCTCCTGCTCACCATCCACTCATGGAGGACGATTTGGTTGAGGAGTTTGATTTTATCACAGTGAAGTTCTTGCCTCCTAACACGACTCCTCTAATTTAGTCCATGGACCAGCAGGTCATTTCAAACTTTAAGAAACTCTAAGCCAAAGCACAGTTTCAAAGGTATTTTGAAGTGATCTCTGACACAGAATGCTGTAAAACATCTTACATTGCTTAAGTATCATTGACAAAGTCAGAGGTGCAAGCGACTTACATGAACTCATGCAGTCCTGGTGGAAATTGTGGCCAGACTGTGTAGCAGACAGAGACATCGAGGGCTTTGAAGTTGAATCTGTTGCTGTTGTTGATGATATCATGTCCCTGAACTTTAGCATGGGCTTGGAAGTTGACAATGCTGATGTGGAGGAGTTTGCAGAGGACCACAGGAACGAGCTCACCACAGAAGAACTGAAACACCTTCAGAAGGAAAAGCAAAAGATGATGGTGGAGGAAATGTGTTCAGAGACAGAGGAAGGAAGGAAGGATGTTCCTAGTTCTTTGATCAACGAAATGTGTGTGAAATGGGGTGAGGTGCAACATTTTGTGGAAAGATATCACCTTGACAAAGCTGTAGCAAACCACATCATAAACCTTTTCAATGTCAATGCCATGTCTCACTTTTTAAAACTCAGGTAAAAACAAATCTCATTGGACAGGTATTTACTGAGACAGAGGCTCAGTGAGCTTCAAGCAGAGTCGAATGGTGCCAAGAGACAGAAAAGAGAAAGAGAAAAGCCCCCAGGAGGACAGTTACCTGATGCTTTAATGGAAGGAGACTCCCCTTCTAAACAATAACATCTCTCCTCTTCCCCTTCCTCACCACTTCTCCATACAGGTAAAGTGAAGTTACATTTTTGTCTGCATTTTATCTATTTATAGTGCATATTCTTATTGTGTACTATTTTATGCATTTCTGTTGTGTTTGTTTACAATTTTATGCATGAAGTACTGTTATAAAGGGTTAAATAAGCAGTCTTCTGGGGTTTGGAAATAGATTAATCAATTTTACATTAATTGTTATGGGAAAATGGTTTCAGTTTCAAAAAAATGGTTTTCCGAACAACATTCAGGAATGATTTATGTTCAACAACCAAGGTTCCACTGTGTATATGCTTGTTTAAATTGTCTTACTCTGGTTCTTTGTTACAATATACATATTGTGACAGATGTCCAGGGACCTTGCCCCACCTGGATGCTGGAAGACAGGAAGGATCAGGAAAAGGGCAGTCTCTTCCCTGGACCAAAAGGGGGCGACCTCCCAGGATTACATGGGGGTCATAGAGCTTGAAAGCTCAACCCTATGGAGGGATGTGGCCACCACCAGGGAGTGCCTGGACAACAGTGGTCCACAGCACTTCCTCCACAGATGTTAATTGGGGAACACCTGGAGCACTTCTGGGTGCTATATAAAAGAGGCCGCCTCACTCCACTTGGGAGCCGGAGCCGGGTGGAAGTGAACAGAGCTTAGAAGAGAGGAGTGGAGGTGACAGAGAGAGAAATAAGAGTCTAAAGGACTGTATTGGTGGTTGGTGTACTGTTTGTGGGGTTTATTGTGCGTTGCACAATAAAACATGAGTGCTTCGAGCCATTATGTGTCTGCCTGTTTGTGTCCGGGTCTGAATATTCCACAATGTACTGTTTGTAAATGTGTTGAGCTGAGGTCCTGTGGGAACATTATTTCAAACCATTTTATGCTACAACACAGAATAAGGATGGTATACCAGTAAATCCACTTGACATGTCTTAAGTGAAGCTAGAATGTGATTAAATGACCCATGGTGATGAAGAGCCCCTGCAGCATTCACATAAGTTCAACCATTGGGACCGTCACCCAAAAGTTGGACTGTAAATCCATGCCATGGAAGCAGTTTTAGGTGCTGTCAGTGCTAAAAAATTTCTTCAGGTCTGAAGATGAGTGAACACTAAGCAGGTAAACATTGACAGGCTGCTTAAGACTAAATTCCTGCTCCAGCTGGACACTGGTCCACAGCTCCACAGGAGTATCTTAAAAAGAAAGTGAATGTCCGTAAGTGGACACAGAGTACACACAGAGTAGTTAATCCAAGTGAGATTCTGTGGCAGGACTTGAAACAGCCCTCCATAAGGTTTCACCTGGAAAGATCGTGTTTCCAGAAGCTATAAGTTTGAGTGCCGTATATATTTGACAGTCATCTGTTGTTCCAGTTCTTGTAGACTCACCTCTTAATGGAGTGAACGCAGCCAGCCAGACATCACTTGTGATAACTGTCTAATCTCCCCCAGCGTGGTTATCTTTCGGGTTCAGGCCAGGGAACACCCTGTTTGATCAGAGCGGCTTAAGGACAGAGCCTGTGTGATTAGGCTGCCTCAGAGGTTCTTTGGATCCTGATTTTCAAAGCAGCTTTAAGGCTCAGAGTTCTTAAAATGGATTCATAGGCCATGGCATCTAAAACCCAGACAATCTCTCAGAGGTAAATTTTACTTTTTAGCTTTGCTATTTAGTGTGCACCTCTGTGTGCCACATTAGCCAGAAGGAAAACCAAGAGAACTCCAAAATATATTTGAAAATGGCAAAGAGGTAAGGAGTCGGTAATAGACAGGAACCGTTACCACTTGCAGCCAGTTCCTCAGCCCACTGTAGCTCTGAATTGGATTAAGGGGGCTTGAGAATGTTATGTTTCGTTTCATTGTAAAGAAGAGATGAGCAGAATATGTGCGCTCAACCATAGTAAAGAAGATATGATTGCCATGAATAAAGGGTTTTGGATGCTCAGAATGTATTTTTGCACGTGTGCTTTCATTTTATATTAGTTTTTAAGATGTTACTAACTCTGGTGATCATCTTTGTGATGTTAACATGTCATAGCTCTCAATCATGATTTGGCACCTTTATTTTGGTGTGTTTTTTAAACAATCAATACAGTAAAAGGATTGTAGCTCTAAACATTGAATACAATACTAGAGGCTGATTTAAATAAAAGTATGCACATCTTTCAAATGGACTTGCATGAAAATTTATGAAAAAACTCCACCAAAATTGTCCTCCATTATCTATGGTGTAACTAATAACACTCTTCACATTTGCTCCAGACACACTATAAACACTCTCCATAGCAAGTCTGATATTGTGCAATGCTGGGATGGCGAGATTTCCTTCTTTGCATACATTTATCAAGGATATGGTAAACAGAAATGATGAGTAAATTTTTAAAGATAATTAATATAATTTGATTGTGAGTGCTACGTAAGACACCTGCTTTTTCCTTCAATTTAATCGACTTTTTCTTCCCAGGGATAAAATTACCTACTAAATTTTACTCACCTTTCACTGACATATCCAGCAATACCATTTGTTAGGATGTCCCACTCTGAAACTGCAAACCTGCAGAAAAAGAAGGCAGCTTCAGATGAGGCGTTGCATAAAGAAAGCATATCAGTTCTCGTCAGCGCAGGCCATATGCACACACTTAAAAATGTTAATCGCAAGTGAAATTGCCACGTTACTGTTGAATTTTAGGGAAGACCTTGCAGTTATTAAACCAGGATGTCAAAAACATTAAGTGAGCTCGACTCATTGATAAACAAAGTGACTTGTCAGGACACCAAAACACAATCCCCGGAGCATTGGGTAACATCCCTGTCCTCTAAACTAACTAGAACCGGAGAAAAAATATTCATGTTATTGGTTTCAAAGAAAACATTGAAGACAGATATGCCATTCAGTTTTTGAAAAGCCTCTGGCCTATTCTATATCCCAAACTTAGAGAGCTTTCTCCAATAACCGAGGATTGTCACAGACAATGAGGCCCTTGATTTTGAGATAATTAAATTATTCTGATCGCCAGATAGTTTTGAGAGTGGTGACAAAAGCCACAAGCGTGTCTTATGAGAGCCAACAGATTTATTTTAATCTTGATTTCAGCCCTGCTACAAAAGGTGTTTATTCCAGCAATAAAGCATGCTTATGGACTTGGTCTACAGTCATTTCTCGTATATGCTACCAATCTTTGACTATTCAAAATTAGCTGTTGAAGCTATGGTCAACTTCCAAGCTACTGGTACTTTTATTCAATAGAGGAGACAGAATTTTGTGGTGTTTAGAAGAGCAATGAGGATTGCTAATAAGATAGACTTTGCTTCTATTTAACGATAGAGCTGCTGCATAATTATTATATTGGTCTGAGTTTGCCAAAACTTTTTTCCTTAATATAATGAACTAATTTGTGGTTAATGTCTTTTTTTAACTTTCTGGGAGATCAGTGATTTTCATTCTACATTTCTGACTGCTGTGTCTCTCAAGCACTGAGGGCACAGTGCTGTATCTTTCTGGCTTCACCCTGGTATGATGTTCTCTTGCTCCAGTTAGCTCTTTTTTGTTCAGTTATTAATGTTATGTTTCTGTATGATGTTATTGTCAGCTCTGGACTCTTAACATGCCTCTACACTGTCTACTTGTAGAGCTTGTATCAGGGTTGCGGTGGGGGGGGGGGGGGGGGGGGGGGGGGTTGTTGTACTCGCACAGCTTAAGTGCATTGAGTGAGTGGGAGTTATGACTACAGGTTCGTGTGTGGAACAGCGGGAGATGGGGTTGGTGTAAGCAGGCATTTGCAAACCAGGTGTGTATGCTCTAATTTAAAACAAATAACCTCGGACAGCATTTTTTGGTAATGGAGAATTTACGCCACCATGTGGTACAACCTGATTATGAATTGCAGAATTCCATGGTCAGATCTGAATGAAACAATTTGCTGCTTCAGAGGGCTGACTTTGAGATTCACCATTCATCTTGCATATGGTAGTATGTATCTAGTAAATTACTGTCATTGAAATTGTGCAGCTACGATTCTTTTGCATCTGTTGCAGCTACTAAAAGTAAATCAGGATCTTGCACTACTAATCCTCAATATGTTAATAACTGCTTCTATGAGCTCTATTCTGAGGTTGTTCTTGATACTGCTAAATCATCTTCTGTGGAGCATTCTTCATGTTTTGAAAACCTGTCTCTTCCCAAATTGCTTGCTAAGGATGCAGCTATGCCAGATTCTCTGATCTCATTGACTGAACTGAAAGAGACCCTTGATTCAATGATTCTGGGAGATCTCCAGGCCCTGATAGTTTACCTCAAGAGTTAATTTCTGCATCTGTATGCAACTGCCACCACTTATCTTCAAATGTTAAAATCTTTAATTTCTGCATCAAAACTGAATTCTTCAATTAATTTTGCCCTAATTGTTCTTCTTCTAAAACAAGGGAAAAGAACCAAGATTATTGTACCAGCTATTAACACATTTCTTTGATTAATTTCGATGCAAAATTATTTGCTAAACTTTTTGTAAAACAATCACAGTCAGTCATTCACCAGTTAATTCATCTTGATCAGACAGGCTTCATTTGCTACTGTCAAGCTACTGATAGTATGCATTGCCTCTTGCACATAATTGGTGTAGCACCATCTTTATCTAGTCTGACAACTTTATTGACTCTTAACGGAGAAAAGGCCTTTGACTGCCTATACTGGAATTTCCTGGCTTCAGTTATGACGTCAATGGAATACGGTGAAGCTTTTATTAATATCATTCAACTATTGTACTCTTCGCCCATGGCTATTATTTTCACAGATTAAAAACATATCTCGCCCCTTTCAGATTTTTAAAGGTGTCAGACAGGGATACCCTCTCTCTCCTCTTCTTTTAAATCTATCTCTGGAGCCTCTGGCCATTTTCCTTTATTCCTTATTTCTATTTATTATTTAATCGCCCCAATTATTGTTTACAATTCCCCTCGTAAAACATAAATTATTACACACGTATGCAGAGTACATCTTACTATTCCTACGCAATGCTCCTTCTGATCTCCCTCACGTGCTTAAGGTGTTTTTAGTCCTTTAAGGTCTGTCAAATATAAAATTACTTAGACAAAATCTGTGTTTCTCCCATTAAATACTTTCTATAGTCTATGTTCCTTAACTGCATCAATTCCTGTGACTATCTCCATTAAATATTTGAGTAATGACCCTACATTACTAAATACTGTAATCTCTAATTATCATTAGATCTTTTATAGTGTTAAGGATTCACTCACTACATGGTAATCCTCTCTGCTGTCTTTCTGTTTCACACCAGCCATTATTAAAATGAATGTATTCTATCTATAAAATTTTAGTTGGAAGTTAGATCCCTGATCTCCAAATTTTTTTCTTCGAATCCACTTCACAATTTATGTAACTCTCAATCCTCTACCGCAGGGGTGGGCAAAGTCATTCCTGGAGGGCCGCAGTGGCCGCGGGTTTTTGTTCCAACCCAGTTGCTTAATTAGAAAACAATCCTTGCCAATAATTAGATTTCATGGCTTGTTAGTGCTTTAACTCTGCTATGTCAAGTCATTCTCATATCCTAGATTTTTTTTTCCATTCTAAGGATATCATCCAAATACTTTGAAGTGTAAAACGGATGGGTAATTCTCAATCCTTCACTTTTTTCTCTTCTCTTTCCTTCCAAGTATTTAATTTAAACCAAATAGTGCACGATAAATACACACAGGTGTAAAGGGTAACAAGCAAAATGGATAACTGCTGGTTTCTTTTGTCATTTGCATCTTGTTGTTAATAAGGAGCAATTAAAAACCGAGAATGCAGCTGTTTAAGACTTAAATAAGAAATAAGGGTTCAAAATCTTATTGAGGGAGATAACTAAAATGAAGCAGAAGTGTTTCTAGAGCAATAAGTGCTTCTTATTAAGCAATTGGGTTGGAACAAAAACCTGCAGCCACTGCGGCCCTCCAGGAATGACTTTGCCCACCCCTGCTCTACCTGAAGACCTGTGGCATCTCCATATCCTTGTCTTTTTAAGGCCTCATATCAACCTCTAGCAATTCTCTGTGTTAGGCAGCAGTACCTTCCCTCAACACTCCCACTTTCATGGAAATCTACCTTGTATTTTTGGTAGTATTTTATTTCCAACTGAGAACCCTCATTTTCAAAATATTCAATTTAAGATTGTTCATCATACTTATTTCACTCCCCAACACGTTTTTGACATGGATCTGCCCACTGATCTCTATTGTCCTTTCTGCAAGGTGAACATCCCCAGTACCTTTTTGTAAATGTTTTGTGATTTTGCCCCCTTCATGGCTTTATGATTGTCTATTGCTAAACTTCTCTGGACTGTTTTCTTTCTTATTTCTATCCAGATGACACTGTTTTGCCTAGGCACAATAATGGCAAAGACATCCTTAACTTCTCACTGGAAATCTGAAGTTTCTATTTCTTTTGCATCTTGGCAAGCCTCATTTTTCAAACTTACTTTTCTAGACCTCTCAGCCCCGGTGATCAATGGGTCATACACTTCATATTATACAAAATGGTGTGCTCTAGTAGAAATTCTTTGGACCAGGATGACTGGTGGTTGCTGTCGTTATCCTATTTCTGTTTCTTAAATCCTGGCTCAATTGAGTCTGAGGTTTGAACTGTGTTTGCCTCCTAGGTTTTGCTCAGGCATTTCGTTTTTAGCTTTTTAACAGGGCATGTTTTGTGCTGTTCCTCTTAGCCTGCCTCCTGTTCATTTTTGCTGTTGGACAACCTGTTTACCAAGGACCAACCCTTTGTGCTTTTTTCTTTATTCTCATTCCCTTTGACCTTTGTTGTGTTCTTTAATTTCAAGTGCAAGGCCTCTATATAGTTTACAGCTTTCAGGTGTCACATTTTGACTTGGGCTCCATCCCAGCCTTTCATTTTGTTTATTGTTTTGTTAATTTTATTTTTCTTTGTAAAACATTTCCTTCCTTTCTGTTAATATAATTGTATGTTACAATTATTGTATTTGATTATGTAATCTTTTTCTATTAACTATTTTCGTTCTCATTAATTAATTTTGTAATTTTCTTTCTTTACTTTCTTTACTTTCTGATTGAAGTATTCTGGTTCTTTCTCTTTTTTTATTTGGATCCCAAAGGGGTAGGGCCTCCTGATGCTTCAAGTGTTCAGCTGACTGGACTGCTACTGGAGATCGCATTGTTTAAAGATTTAGCAGGCCCTAAGCCAGCCACTAGTAACAGTACAGCCAGGTTTTCATCCTTGCTTCAAGTTTGTTATCTTTTTATTTATTTGTTCAATTGTCCTTGCTGTATTTTGCTATTATAGTATTGGATATGTTTTTGTTTTCTTTCTGTTTGTATTTAATTATTTTTCTATGTGTTTTGTATTACTGTGTTAATTATGCATTTATTAGTACTTTATTTTATGTACCTTGTTCTCTTTATGTTGAACCTTTCATAACAAAACAGATGGATCTTTCTTACTCTTTATTATGATTTAGTTTCTTTTTATATTTTTTATGTGTTTAGGTCAAGGGACTTGCATGACAAGATACAGTACTTGTTTTAGGTATTTTAGATTTCATTTCTGAAGTTACATTTTCATTCTATCATTTATTTTACAGGTTGAAAAATGTTTGGTGCATTTTGGCCACCATTTTGTATTTTAATGATTCCTTTAATTTTGGATACCTGTTGTTACAACAGCACTTTGCGGTTCCAGGAGCTTATCCTCAGAGGTCATGATCCGTGAGTAATTGACGTGGCAAGTTTAAAGATCGGCTAATAGTCGTTTCCTTATCTGAGTTATGGAGTCAAAACACTTTGCTATGTCCTTTGTTTTAACGTTTTCTCATTTAGTTTTCTTGTGGCAAGGACCTTATTGCTATGTTTTTTGGCTAAGATTTTCGCCTATCATCATGGCTTGACAATCGTGTCTGTTGACCTCCCAGTTTTGAAGCTTTTTCTGACTGCCATCTATCTCACTAAACTTACTTGACAGCTTGCTGACATAACAGGCCTATATAGAATTGCAAGAGTCTCAGTACTGACGCTGTGGCATTAGTGAATGCTATAGTTGTTCGGCTATTATCTTGGTCTTTGTTAATTTGGATAATATTGTTCAATTTCTGTTTTTGTGGGTATATTGAAATTTGGTTTGGTTTTTCAATCTTGATTCCTGACTTATTGACTTTCTTTGTTTGTTTCTAGGTTTGCCTTTTAGGCTTACCTTCCTTGACTCCTTTCACTCTCATTTTTGTTCTTGTTTATTGTTTTTTGTTAAATACATTTTTAAGCACTAAACAACATTGTTTTTTTTCACCTGGTTTCTATGGTTCTCCTTTTCCTTATGAGATTTTATTACCTCTTGTTGGTCTTTGTAGGCCAAAAAGCCTGTTTCCTAAGCTTAGGGTAATGCTTACTTTCATTCTAGGCCTCATAAAAGCCTTGAGGGATAGTTTTTATTTTTAAACTCTATTTTGAATTTTGGAGAGTTTTGAAATCACTGGACACTGAGTTTCCCTTTTTCTGTGGTTCCCCTTTTTCTCTCTTCTTCTGGATTGTTTAATAAATGTTAGTTCAGTTTTTGAGTATTGCTTGGTCATTTGCATTATGTCATTTGCATTTTTTTGTGTGCCGGTTTTGTATCGTTTTTCTCAGTTTATCATATGTTTGGATTTTTTGTATTTTTTGCATTTATTTCTTCCTAGAAGCTTCCTGAAAAATAGTAATAGTTTCTCATTATTATTATGCAGCACCATTTTGTTTTATTATGGGTGCTGCCAGTTTCTGTGTAAGAGCATTGTGTTTTTTATGGGAATTGTTCCCAGAAGACATTAGAAGGAGCACAACATGTAATGTCACCAGAGCAACCATATAGGCTAAAGGTTATTGCAAACATTGGAAATTAAGTAATCAGCCAACAACATTAATTATTCTTGTATATTCTTGTATAGCTCAAAATCACACAAGGAGTTCCTGAATGGGCTTTAACTTTAACTTTTATCAAAGTGCGAGTTAGCCATTCTATAGGGTCACTTTTTCTAGGTTCAATGAATTATTTTCTTTGGGTTTCTATTTGATTTTTGTTTCACAATTTGGCATACATGAAAGATAGTATTAATTTCTGGTTACCAAAAGTCTGCCTGATTTTCTCCCCATCCTCTTTCATAAAATACTTTTCATCTCTTTGAGAGATCAGAACATTTTGTATTTCTTGCTTTTTTGGGATTTGGTCTTTTGTAAATGTTGGCCTATTGATATTTTGGAATTTGGTTATTCCTGGCCCATTTGCATTTGGAATGTTTGCAATCTTTGCTCACTTCTATATTTTGGCCTTCTGTTATTTCGAACATTTATAACAATTGGCCTATTCTTCTTTATTGTTTTTTAAACTATTTGGCCTTATTTTCTTTGTTATTAATTTGATTTACTTGGTGTATTCTTTATTGCTGTACTGGAATCCGTTAATCGAATGTGACTTGTGATAGTAGGATAATGAAGCAGTTAAATTCCTCTCTGGCTCAACACTGTGTAGCATAGGGCAGCAGTTACCTGATGACTGTATAAGCCACCTGCTGCCATAGCCACTTTGCTGTGCCATTAGCTGTTAGCAGCCATGTTCTTTAGATGTTTAGTTTGATGGTCTCTTTAGAGCATTTCATGTTTTTATTCATTGGTTTTTGAATATTTCATTTATCTTTTAGGATTTGTGATCTTTGGAATTTTGGCCATTGACATTCTCAATTCACTGCTTTTGTTAATTATTTATTGATTGTAATATCCTTTCAGTGTTTTAGTTATTTTCTTTTTTTTTTATTTCCTTCTCTACAGTAAGCTCTTTTCTTTATTCTTTTACCTGTTTGCTTTAATTTCATTTCATGATCATGCTTAACAGTTGTGAAGTGAGTGGAGTAAAAGGCTTAAAATCAAACATTGTACAGATTCCAACTCACACTTCTAGGTTTGTATAAATCTCTGAAGGCCATTGGAAACACCGCATCTCTCAGCCATTTGTTCTGGTTAAAGTGCAAATCATGCATTAATTAATTCATCGAAATTGATAGTTTTTAAATGGCCTAGCCTAATTTAAGTTATGTTGTGGCAAGACTAGAAATTCGTGGTTTATTACAAAAATTTGAAAAAGTAATTATGCTTGTGAATGCAGTAAGTGTACAGAGTGCCTCTAATGTTGCTGCTGATTGCTCTCTGACCACCCTCAGATGACTTTTTGCCCTCATAACTTACTGACGTCATGCTGCATGACCCAACTGATCACATTGTTTAAAGTAAGATCAGCTCTTCCTTAAGGACTCTCCTCATCATGTCACCTAAGGCCCTGTGGGGGTCCAATCTCCCCAGTTGAGAAGTTGGTGTCAGAGTCGGAGTCGGAGACGAATGTTTTATGTGCCAACTCCACAGCCCTGGTCACAAAATGAGGATGATCATTATTTTGCTGTTATCAGAATAATGGTAATATTAATAATCTGCTTTAATTAAACATAAAAATTTCCCAAATAAAAAATAAATGATATTCATACTGCACAAGCAATGACTCATCAGCACCGATTTACTGATCTTAAGAGCTAAAGTTGCCCAGGCCTAGCTGACTGATTGACCTCACAACTAATAGTTAATGAAAGCCATCAAATAACTCATCTTATTACTCTTTATGCTGGGCTGAGTTTGCAGCAGGAAATGACATTTTAACAATTCAAACACCTTGCTTCGTCTATTTTGCACACCAAAGTGTAGATGTGCCTTCCACCATTGTTGTTTCCACTTAGTCTCCTCTTGACACACCACATCAAACTGTACATTTTGCGGAAGATATGCAATAATGTAGGCTATCACAAAAGCAATTAAACCTTTTGTAGACAGAGCTGTCAGTTATTGTCCAGTTGGAAATGTTGGTCTGCTTCTTAAGATGTGACGTTGTTGCAGTGCAGGCTGTCTGAGTTTTGTCACATGCAGACTTGTATTTTTTTTATTCAGTCGTAAAGAACTACCTGGGAATGGAAACCATAAGACTCCATCTGAAAGTAAAATTGACATTCTGATATTTTAGAAGTCATCTTCGTTTGGGCTCACAGTGTAAGGTGTAACTAAACTTAGACACATTGATGGACTCTGCTTCCTCTGTTTCAAGTCACTACAGAGAACTAAGAGAGCTGGGAGTCAGACAACTTTCTTGCTTTCCACAGATGCATAACAGAAGTCCCTTCTTCAGCCGCCGAGGTGCCAACTTCAGGATCATGGCTTTGCTGCCATGAATCAGGTTTTAGCTCTTGTAATACATCTGGTGTGCCATGTGTGTGTCGAGCACAGGCCCAGCTTATTGTGGGCCAGAGCCACCTCCACAGGAAAGGGCATCAGAGGGCAGGCAGCGTGTGCCATATCAGCAGTTGGAACTTCAAGAATTAGACTTATGGAGACAAGAAAGACACCTGTTAAAGCAGAGAGCTCTCTGCATGTTCACAGAGCTGTGTGTGTATGTGTGAGTATACAATATGAGTTGGCATGCACAGAATAATAACATGTACTGTATGTGTAGATTATATCATGCATCAAAGACGTCATCAGTTTGAAAGCCTGTACCTTCAGTTCTTTCTCTCCTATGGTTGCTGGTCAATCCAACTAAAACCCACCACCGGACTGCTGTGTGAAAATGAATATTTACAAAGGGGCTTTTCTTTTAGCAAGATGCTGGCAGTTTTTAAGTTCATTAAGCAGTGAGTTGGATGTTCAGATTGATTTGGACAAGATTAACAGCCAACGTTACTCAGATCTGTTTATGCCAAATGTAATTTAAAAAATCACAAGAGACATGACAGCTGCTTCATAGCCCCAGGGACTGGGGGTTCAGATTCCATCCTTGTCTTTGTCCGTGTGGAGTCAGTATGCTGTCCATTGTTCACATGGGATTTCTCTGGGTTTCTTCTGACCTCCCAAAATTAAATTTATGTTAGATCATTTGGTGACTGCAAACTGCCTTTCTCTGAGTGGGCAAGGCTGTGTTATGTATGATGGGCTCATGTCCTGTCAAGGCTTCCTTCCTGCTTTGTGAAAATTGCTTCCAGGATTGATTCCAGTTCAGTTTGAGCCTACAGCCAATAAGGCTAGCTTTAAAAATGGAAATATAGCTAGAAGAAGAGCACTTTGTTATTTGCTTGTTCTTTTCTGACCTTGCCACTCAAAAACTGGTCAGTTTTTGGGAAATGCCAGAATCTCCTTAGCATATACAAGTAATTCTCTCTTCATTCATTCATTCTGTCTTCTCTCTGGTGATATTTTCATGTTCTTCCCATGTTTGAGTGTTCCATTTCGTCTCAGAACACAAAGACGTGTGTATTATGGGTGTGCATGCCACCCATAGTAGGTTCCTGCTGTCTGCCTAAAACTCTGAAATTGTACTTGGTGGGTATAGAAAGTGGATTGAGAAGTAAATCAGGAAAGACACCAATCCGATGTTGATGACGAGCAGTCTGTTTTCAAACATTTATAAAAGAAGGTGTTCAAAATGTGCTGTGCTCAAAACATGTTTAGTAATTTACAACAGAAGGGGTTTTCTTTGTGGTGTAATTAGTGGGAGAGGTGTGAGGGGTATCTCAGAGATTCACCTCATCAAAATAACAGTGACCATGTTAAAGAACCAGATGTTACTTAAGGAGTTTCTGGGAAGCCATTCAATGACTCATAAATGGTAACAGGGTATTGACCAGACTGTTGTGAAGAGGACAACAATACAGTTGAGAGATGGGAGGAATATATGAGGAACTCTTACTGCCAGTGGTTATGGGTCCAGAGAGAAGTCAATGCCTGAGGTATTTAGGGAAGTTGGGTTGGTTCCTGGGGCTGAGGTTGTTGCAACAGCCATAAAAGCTAGATGAAATCCTGGCTAAAATAGTCTTGGATAGCATACCTCCTGAATGTATTGTGGAAGGCTGGTGATGATACCTTTAAATTGGCAGATTGGCACAGTAGTCTGCCATTTTCATTAGGGTGTAATGATTGTCACACTCTTCAGCCTCTCTCTACTTCAAGAAAAAACAGGGACAGCCTAAAGCATCAAAATATCTTCGCAATGCAAAGGTTTAACATTTTGCAGCCATGACAGCCTTGAGTCTAGGTTTGTATGGTTGCTATGAGTTTTGTGTTTCCAAATGCTTTAATTTTCCCACATTCTTCATTACATAATTGCTCAAGTTCTGTCAGTTTGCATGGGGATTGTGAGTGAAAAGCCCTTTTTCAAATCCAGCCACAAAATCACAGTTGGACTGAGTACTGAAAATCAGACTCTGCCACTCCAAGAAAGTAACACTGCTGTTTTGAAGCCATTCCTCTTTAGCCTTAACTTTATGCTTGTGGTTGTTGTCTTAATGGAAAAAAAATCATCTCCGATGGCTTGAGTATACTACATCAGGCTTTATATCAAGATATCCCCATATTTTGATGCATTCAGTTTACCATCTACCATCACAAGCCTTCCAGGGCCAGCTGTAGAGGAGCAAGCATAAAACATGATGCTGCCTCCAACAAGCTTCATAATGCCAATGGTGTGTTTTTGATCATGTACAGTGATGGCCTGATAACCACAAAGCTCAGTTAAGGTTTCATCAGAGCTTAGAGGCACCTTCTTGCTGACTTTAGACTCTCCCATATGCCTTCTGGCAAACATAAGCCAAGACGTCATGTGTGTTTACTTAACAGCGGCATTCTCTTTGAAAACTCTTCCATAAAGCTGTAACTGGTGAAGACCCTGGGAAAAAGTCTGTCCAATCTTAGACATGGTAGCTTGTAACTCCTTTGGAGTTATCACCAGTCTATTGGTGGTCTTCCTCACTAGTCTTCTCTTTGCATGGTCCCCTTTTTTTTTTTTTTTTTTGGATGGCCTGCTCTAGGCACATTTACAGGTCTGTCTACTCTTTCCATTTCTTAATGGTTTAATTAGACTTCAAGGCATATTCAGTGACTTGGATATTTTCTTGTATCCATCCTGTGGCTTGTGTTTTTTGGTCTCCTTTTTACAGAGTTGCCTGGTTTGTTCTTATGTCTTCATTATGTAGGTTAGGCCATGATACTGACTCACTACGAGTTGATGCTTCCAGATCAGGTGCATTTATACTACAAATCGATTGAAACCCCAGACAGGTGACCTTCATTTAATTAAGTATGTGACATTTAAAACCAATTGGCTGTACCAGTGATGATTTAGCTGTGTCACATTGAAGGTGGTATATACTTATGGGATCAGTTATTGTGTATTTTATATTTGTGATTAATGTATACCTCTTTGCAGAGATTTGTTTTCAGTTTGATATTAAAGTGTGTTTCTCTGGTGATGAGTATCATAAAAGAAAAATAAAATCCACTCTGATTCAGTGTTGTATAACAATAAAATGTGAAAACCTCCATTTTATAGGTACTGTAAGTCTCCAAATTCAGAATACAAATTTAAAAAATGTCAAGGTTGCCAATCAAAATCAAAAATGGAAAAAATATTAACTTCAAAAATAAGAAAAAAAAATTAGGAAAACAACAAAAGGACCTGAAAACTGTAAATATAAATGATGATGGGGATTGTCCTTCTCTCTGTCACTCAAAAAATACGAGAACCTTATGGGCCTTGAACCTATGATATGAGTAACATGACCCATGAATCAGATGTGTGGGCTTCAGGTCTTTCTTACAGCAAGCATTAACGCGGCCACATGCCATGGCTGACAGATAAAGCACAGTGCATACCAGCACATGGCACTGCGGACAGGAGAAGGACCTTGGCGAGCTCAGTTGACAGTCTGACTAATCGTTTCATCACAAGTGCCAATCATACACTTTGAGTGTACTAGAAAATCATACACGACCAAAGAATTGAAGGTGCACAATGCTATTGTGCTTTGAGTCCTTCCCACGATGAGCACTATGGCGAGATGGCTGAAAAGAAAACAATGGCTGTGTGAGCCAGTAGTTTGTCTGTCGAGAAAAGAGCCATGGCGACATTGAATGGGAGTGAATAATACTGGAGCAACCTGCTGGAGTAACCTGGGGTGCTGTATTTCATGCACTACCTTTGTTCAAGGACCAGAGATCTGAATGTTACTACATATTAATAAAGCTGTATTAAAATTACTTATTAATTCATAGTTTAAAAGCACAAACTTAATCATAATCTTCTTCTTTTTCTTTCGGCTGCTCCTGTTAAGGGTTGCCACAGAGGATCATCTTCTTCCATATCTTTGTTCTCTGCATCTTGTTCTGTTACACCCATCACCTGCATGTCCGCTCTCACCACATCCATAAACCTTCTCTTAAGCCTTCCTCTTTTCCTCTTCCCTGGCAGCTCTATCCTTAGCATCCTCCTCCTAATATTTACAGCATCTCTTCTCTGCACATGTCCAAACCAACAGTAATTAAACAAATAGATATGAGCAACAAAAAACTAAAAGAAAGACAAACCAAAACCTAAAAACAAGGCCTAAAAAATAAAAAACGCACCAGTTCTGAACACCATACAAAATAAGAATCAAAACTAACTACAAAAAATAAACAATATCAAAACATGTTATCATAAGAAGGAACAAGGTACATGAACATAAGCCAAAGATGTCAATGCCACTGCTGTTTTAAGAACTCCTCTAAGTTCACTGCACTTAGTGCAGTGTGGGCATCTAGTGAGAATGTACCCTGGCACCCTCCAATGGAAGGGCAACCCCAGCTCGATCCATTAGGACAAGAGTGTCCAACTCCGGTCCTGGAGTGGCTGCAGGTTTTCATTCTATCCATCTTCGTAATTGGTGACCAGTTTTACTGCTGAGTAATTTCTTTTGCCTTTTAATTGACGTGACTCAGATCCCTTAGTTGTTTCTTTTTCCTTAATTAGCAGCCAAACAATAACAGACACAAAATGAGCCGCCACATGACCAGCTAACCGCAGTATCTGAATATAAAGAAAGGTGAAGGTCTCAGTAAGGTTAATCTGCTCAGGTCACCCAAGTATTGTGATGGTGTTCTTAGTAAAAACAGAAAATCAAGAGTTTCAGAAATCTCTGCTGTGTCAGAATGAGAGCAGCAGCAAGCCATGGAATTAAATAGCAGGCTCAATTAACAGCAAGAATCAACTTCTCATTAAGAAATTGGCTGGAGTTGATGTTCCAATTTAGTTGGTCATCTATTGGCTCGTTTCACATCTCGTTTCTGTTTGGCTGCCATTTAATAAAGAAACGAATCAATTCAGAGGACTGAATCCTTAAAAACAGGGCTATTAAAATGAAGGGAAAAAGAGTTACTTAGCAGCAAAAACTGGTCACTGATTAGGAAAGGGGTTAGAATGAAAACCTGCAGCCACTGCGGCCCTCTTGGATTGGAGCTGGGCACTAAGAGAAAACAATCAGACCCTGGACTTACTGCAAGGAATGTTTCTTTCAGCTAATTAGCAGAAGACTTTCCCCAGACATACAGTAGTAAACATATTGGGCAGCTCTAAAGAAAAAGAAAACAAGAAAGTGTGTAATAAATATAACATATAGAGAATGGCAACACAAATCTGGAGGAGAGTTGTATTGTTAATGAAAATTTTTTTGTGTTTAACTAGAGCTTGAAGTGGGCCGGTAGCTCACCAGTGCTCCATTCTGCTGGACCAGCAGTTAATAAACGTCTACCACAACTTCTCACAAAATATGCTCCACTACTAACCCACATTAAGAAAAAAAAATCTCTTCTTTCAACAGGGCTTCACACTTTCGAAGGGGACCCCAACTCTCCAAAACGGTTTCTGTATCTAAGCTTGTTTTCACGCCCCCCTGTTTTCCAAAGAAATTCTAATATCGGTATTGCGTCTCGAACATTATACATGTAAGGGGAGGATTTCAAAAGCCAAAACAACAAGGAGTAATGCTAGATCTTTTATCTACTTCACCCACTTCATTATCTCATAATTTTCCCCAAAGTGATTAAGAAATCTCATGCATTCAGGTTTGGTGACATGAAAATCCTCAATAAACCTGCGATGGAGGCTGAACTGTCCGCCTTGTTGCTTACTCTCTGGTTTCTTTACTACTAAGCTGCAATCTTAACATATAACTATCATAAGTTTTATTGCCCTTGGTTTGAATTCTGTTCCATACAGATTTTCCATTCTCCACATGTCTTCCTGAGTTTTCTTCCAGTATAAACTTGGCAAACTGATCATTCTAAATTGGCCCTGTGTGGGTGAGCAGGTCCTGCCATGGACAGGTGCCCGGGATGTGTCCTGTCTTGTGCCAAGTGCTGCTGGGACTTGAATTCCATCAGGCTCTGTTCTCTGTGCGCTTTCCCTGCTGATGGTATTTTTTTTTTCTTGCAGCTCACAGGTAGGAGGAAGCTTGTTAAATCTCTGGCACCACCTTGTGGGAAAATCAAGACACAACTATGGAGATGATCTATAAACTTTAAATGAAGTGACACGATATGCTCACCGTGTGAGAAAAGGTCTGACCGAGAGTCTTCTCACTGTGCTATCAAGATAAGCCTGTGTTTCGGAACTAGAAAAGTGGACAGATGGTGGAGATCAACAGTATTTCTTCAACACATTAGAAAATGGGAGACAGCAAGCAGTAATTAATTGTAAATGTTGTTTTTTGTTTTAGATTTTGGCTTTACAATGTAAAACAGTAAGTTAAGGAATAAACTTGTGGCATCTGAAGATAGAAAAATTTCTTACTACAAATCATGTGCTCACGTGTGCTAGTGCCTGCATGCCAGGTGATGCAATGGCATCTCATCCAGAGTTGGTTCCTGCCTTGCACCCATTGCTAGGCTTGATCCCGCCATGACCCTGAATTGCAGTTCAGTAATGGATGGATGGATTAATTGCATAACCAGGTTGTGTAAACTAACAGCCAGTGGCCAAGTGCCAGTCATAGACAAGGAGACAGTGGAGAGATTGTGCAGGCACCAAAGAGGAAAGACATGTTAAGACCCTTGATGCTTGTCTTTATTTTATTTATTATTATGTAAATGTATAGCACAATGTAATGGTAGACACTGCTGGTCCAGCATTCTCAGTCAGCACCGGGTCATTTTGTGTGTGGAGTCCTCATGTTCTCCCTGTGTCCACATGGTCAATGAGGCTACATGAAGATTACAGATTGGCTCCTGGTGTGAGTGTGGGTGTGAGTGAGTGTGCCCACTTGTGGACTGGCACCTTGTCCAGTGTTATTCCTGCCTTGTGTTAAATCTGGATTGGACTGGCCATGTTTGAAATTGTGTAATTGTGTGACTTCATTACTATCTTGTTTATGTGGACAATGCTTTGACAGAAAAATAATAATGTTAGTAAAGCTTCTCTTACTTTGAAAATCAAATTATGAAAACTCTGAATGCTGCATTCTCAACAGGAGAGTGCATACTGAGCACTCATTGTGGACTTGAGATACCCACGCAATTCATTCAGCACCAACTGTGCAAGTGAATGCACCCTGTAATGGACAGGTTTCACGTTCATGGTTATTTCCTGCCTTGTGCTCAGCACTGCCAGTAGGGTCTCCCACTCTCTGTGACCATGAATTAGACTGAATGAATGACTGAGCTGAAGAGTGTGGGAACACCTCCTGGGTTCTTTCAAAGCCAGCACTCTGCTTGATGCCCCCGTTCAGGGCTCCAGACGTCTTCTACTTGTAAGACAGGACTGGCACAGCAGCAATGCCACCTCTGATCATCCAGGGAGTGCAAGTTGCTTAGCTGAGAGCTGTTACCTTAGAAACAAAGGGTGCAGATGCAGTTCAAAGGAACACAAAGCACAAGTAATACAACATCCTCAGAGTATGCAATACTGTAAGGCCAAACTGAAATGCAGAATGCAGACACTGAGAGGAGTGTGCAAAGCTGCAGACATCAAGAGGAAATTAAAAAATGACCAGGCATCCATTGTCGGTAAGGCATGATAAAATGAGCATTAGAATGTCTCTTTCAAAGAGTCAGAAGGTGAAAAAGTTAGTATACAACCTGGCATTTGTTCACTCTTTCAATCTGCCTTTATTTCTTGTAGTACCACTCTTAACATGCACCATTACAGGTGACAGGCAGAGCAAACAAGACTGCATCAAATGTGCAAATCTGTCTCTCCATCCATTTTCTAATTCACTTACCCAGTGCAAGGTCACAAGGATTGAGTGCATATGAGTGACGCACCGAGTGCAAGGCAGGAATGAACGCTGGATAGGGCAAGGCTCCATCACAGGGCCTACTCTCACACACACCAAGACCTTTTAAAGCTGACAATTAACCTCAGTTATATGTCAAGAAGTCAGGCTCAGTTATGGGGTGTACTCTCAACCTGCTGGAGGTGGCAGCAAAGAAGAAAAAAGAAGACAGAACTGAGAGCCATTATGAACAATGCTGCACACTAAACACTGAGCCAACAAATTATTCAGCAGAAATGTGTCAAGAAACACTGCTGGGGCTCCTTTATACCAAAAGCAATATATCTGCATAATGCCTCACTGGGACTGTCATTCCTCTTTATTGTTATAATAAGCTAAATCCCCCCTTGGGACAAAAAAGAACTATCTGTATATCTATCGACCTATTGGGAGACAGCTAAGGGCTCTGGTGATGGTAGTTATCCACCAAACCAGGGGTCTGCGCTGTGTGCTAATGCCTTCTCTCTTCCTCTCTCTGTAGAATGAAAGATTGGCAGCCGTTCCACTTGTCATGTCTCTTCTATTTTCTGCCCCCTTGTACCCACCCATCCCTTCCTTGAAGCCCTAAGCCCAGCAGTTCAGCCATCTTTGAGATACTGTAGTTCTGTTTTAAACATCTCCGCAATGTGTGCTTTCTGTTTTCTACAAACCTTCAAGTACACGGGGTCACCAGGGGGGTGCTCCAACCCTATTATGTTGTCGTGTCTTTCTATCTATCTATCTATCTATCTATCTATCTATCTATCTATCTATCTATCTATCTATCTATCTATCTATCTATCTATCTATCTATCTATCTATCTATCTATCTATCTATCTATCTATCTATCTATCTATCTATGTAACTACTCACTGTCTGTTTGTCTATGTGTCTATCTACTGTATGATTTGAAAATGCATTAAGCAATGTCATAGCTTATTTAATCAGACTTCACACTCATCTCCTGGCTGAGCACATCCTCACACTGGGCAAGTAAAATGTAGGTGTGGATGAACTGGTCTGCTGAAAAAGCATCAGCTAATCCTCAAGTTTCATTTTTTTGCCCTGCTGTGTGACACAAAGTAAGTCACTTATGCTGCCTGTGCTTCAACTGTAAAACAAATATCTGAAACTTGACCCGTTATGCAAGTTGTCTTGGTCAAGGGTGTCATCCAAATATTATCTGATGCACTTGTTGTAAAGAATTCCTGGGAACTGCTGCCACCCAAAACTTATATTTTTGAATATGTTATTTACTCCATGTCATTTGTAGTGATGGCTGAGAAAAACATTGTATTCATGTAAAATGGCGTTTCTGATAGAATGGGCATTCATAACATTCACAATGGGCAAAATGCTTGTATTATTGCTGCAATATTGTTAAATTAATTCTCACAGAAAATCATAACAGCATATGCAGAGGAAGCGTATTTGCAGTGGAAGAGAATGAAGGTGGCAGATCTTTAATTCAAAACCTCAAACCCCTGTGAAAATAATGTCACCTGAAAATGGCAACAGGCTGGCACTCAAGAGAACAGCAATACCCAGCACACCAAACAAGTCAGGAGAATAATAAGAGAATCAGCAAACAGAAGTTAGGATCTCAGAAAACACGTTCACCAGCAAACATCAGAACACAGCAGATGAGTGCATTCTGAGTAGAACTTCGGAGTGTGAAGCTAAAGGGTGCAAAGTTAGGCTGCATAAGATGTGCAAGACTTTTTTTATTTTATACTTCATTTGCCAAAAGTAAAAGTTTTCTAGACAGATTTTTGATTTACTATATTAATCCCTGAGGGGAAATTGTCTTTCCACATGAACACGAACAGCCATTGTGCAGCACCCCTGAAGCAACTTTCAGGTGAAGGGCCACACTTAAGGGCCCAACAGACATTTGAACCAACAACCTGCCAGATACCAGCACAGCTCCTTAGCCACAGTGCCAGCACTTCACCCTTAAGAGGTGTGCATTTCAACAGCAGTTAGCTGCTCCATATTTCCATCAGGTAAGCCTGTCTCATTTGAATATTCCCCAAGCATCGATTTCATTGGACGGTATTTGCATATGCAAGTAATTGGCATGGATTCAGACATTTATACAGCAGCACCTACTGACAGACAGTGGAACTGCAGGCTATTTATGATTAAATAACATGGAGTCACTGAAAAGGAATTAAAGGTGACTGTTCTGAGTTAAAATAGCAAACTGACTGATTAATTTTCTCACCAACTTTCATCCATAAATAATAGTAACCTTTTTTTGACAACGTTCTTCTTGAAGATGGTAAAGAAAAAAAGAGGAAGCATGAAACCAAACTAATATATGTCCAGAAGTTAAGGCAGAATTGAATTAATAACATATACTTTAATGTCAGATAAGGAAAAAAACAACTCTTGTGACGCCCTCTCTGTACAGAACACCTGAGACACAGGAAAGTCACCAGGGAAAATTTCAGAGCTCCCGAAGCTCCAACAGCTGTTCACCCTACTCCTGTAATAAGAATTAGGAACTCCTCATGCAGGTCACACCCCGAGGGGCTCCCAAAGGTTAACCCTATCTACCCAACGAGGGTAAAGTCAGGAACTTCAGGCAGAGACTTCTAAAGGTGGACTCACGTGATGACTTCTCAGCTTTGTTGTCAGCCTTTCGGCAGACAGGAGCACCACCTGACAGGCTGTCCTCAGTACCCTGCTAGGAGTATAAACCCCACTGAAATCTGCTGCCACTCTGTAGGTCCTCAATTTATCAGAGGAGCCCCCCCAAGCCTGTATTGTAAACACATTTCCGTCACGGGTGGATTGAATCTAATGTGCAAAAAGTGCCTCCTAACTGTCACAATGAGTTTGTTTGTATGTGGGCATTCCAAAATACAAAGGTCCAATATAGTGAATATTAAAATGCTGTTGATATGAAAAATTGTAAGACAGAGTTTGATGCAAAAGTCACTACTTTGTTTTCTACTGGAAGAGCAGCATGGATGCTGCACGCAGCTGGCAGCTTGGCGCCTTTGTCCAGCTAACTAAAAGAAACACCCACAGGCCGCTCTTCTGGATTTGCATGTACCATCTGCCCACTAACCGTATGCATTGTTCACAGAAACGACAGAAGGCCTGACCTGCTCATCAAAGAAAATGAACTTCTCTTACTTTTCATCCTCCACCCATCCTTCACTCTAAAAAAGATTTTTTTTTTTACTCTTTTTGCCACATCCTCTATCTAAATCACACCTACATGCTTTGCATCTCGGGGTCAAGTAAATCCTGTGCCAACTTTAGGTAGACGCCAACTCTCTGGACCACTCCAGCTAACATCAGTCCATCATAGTCCTTGGCTGTCAGCGTGGAGTTCCATGGAGTTCAATGGTTGCTCTTTTATTCTTATTCTGACAACAATCGTTTTCTCAGCTGCTCCTTTGGTGTTTTTGCCATGTCCAGTCTACTCTGTCCTACTCTCATTTGTGTAATTTTCCCATATATATGATTTTTTTTTATTATCTCACTATTTATTGAAACTCCTAAATGCTTTATGAAGCATTTTCAACAATACTTACTCTGAAAGGTGCTATATGACAGCAAAACCTCTGGCAGTTCAAATTTCTTCAACTGTAAGAAAACCTCTTCGTCCAGGCAGCCATCCTCTTTGGGTTGTAGGAGGCCCGTGCCCACCCTAACAGCATTAGGCACAAAGCAGGAACCAACAGAACTGAAAGCAGGGCACAGTCACACACACACACACGTAATTCAGAGTCACCAGTCAGCCCGTTTTGAGAATGAGGAGCTTTCCTTTCTTCGCTCTTTGACGTCTGACTATTTCTCACTTGCTCCCCGTTTTTAGTTCCTCTTTTAAAATCAATAGAAAATTGTTTATGAAAAAAACAAACAATCGGCCTTTTTTGCATGAGAACATGCAGACTCCACACAGGCAAGGCACCAGTCTAGAATTTAAACACAGCAGCAGCGCTAACCACTGCGCCACTTTACCTGAATGAGTTTTTTAAAAAGGCACTTCAGCTCCCTGTCAGACATTCACAATGGTTATTAGGGAGCTGATGTGACCCCCAACACCCAGGAGATGAGGAGCTTCATGTGCACGGCCATTCCATTCCTGTCTATACCTCCAGACTCTTCCTGCAGACATTTATGATTTGCATGGTAAGTCAACGACAAAGAGGATGGGATTAGCAGAAGTAAACCATCCGGCTTGTTCTTCTGATTTGTACAACTCTTCCTCCTTACTTGGTCTTCCCCATACATTGAGTTTGTCTTTTTCTCCATCCATCCATTTCATGAATCACCATTGAGCTGAGGCACGGCTTATACCAGGACAGGACAGCAACTTATGTTCATTTATACTGCATGTCTTTGGTATGTAGGACGACTACCTGGCCATGGCAAGAACATGCAAACTCCACGAAGGCAGTGACCAAGCCAGGGAAATGGAACCTGAGTCCTTGGAGCTGTGAAGCACTGACATTACTCTTACGAGACACGCTGAGTGAAGGAATTTGTTCAGCTTTGAGCCATCTACAGGTGTTGGGTTACAGGGGTCAGAGATTGGGACCCTGAGTAAACTTTAAACTACTTTTAAATCTCTTGCACTGTGAGAACAGAAAATTATTATTATATTTAAAAGTAGACCTTCAAGAATACTTAAAAGACTTAAAGCAGCACTTTAGGAAATCCAGTTTTACTTGACAAATTAGGGACAGAAGGGAATTTTATAATATTAACAGAATGTCTAATGCTAGAAGTGAAAATTACAGACTTCCATTTCGCTTGGCTGCCTGCGGGATATGGACATAAAATGGATGTGGTCCACCACCAAAGCACTGATGTGCCTCCAGCTGTTTTTAAAGACCTTCTTTGATGGTGTCTGTGCCAGTCCAGTTGTGCCATCTGGGGTGAGTTTGTGAAGCCTGTGAGGGGAGATGATGTTTCTTCTTAGAAATTTAAGAGCTTGTTTACTGTCAGTGCTGTGTCTGGAGTTCTAAATTGGTAAGGGAAATTGTATGTTGTGTTGGGGGAATTTACTTCAGATTGAATAATAATAGGAATTAGCCAGAAACCTGTAAACAGCTACATGAAGTCCTTCCTTGGGGTCCTTGCCACTCCTCCAGAATGGTCTCTTGCACCGCAGTAAAGCCTCTTGAGCTACACCATTTTTAGTTCATGGGTAGAGATGAAAACTGCTGTTGTCGTTTCAGGATCTCCCATTAATAAAACAACAAGTTCAGGTTGGGGAATATGGATGACCTCACTGACATGCTCATTAACCAATGGGTGCCCTGCCAAGAGGGGGCTGCTGTTTTAGATGAATTACACAGCATGAAGGAGAAGACCCTGAATCATTAAGTAATGATTAGTGCTGAGCTGGCCTTCTGAGGACATCTAACTAACAGAATTCTTTACTTTCAGAGGCCCAGTATTTTTGGTGTACCCCACATGTGTGCTTTTCTGTTTATGGAAGATGTGGTGAAAAATCACCAACATGACCATTGTACATTTCTCTACTGCTCTGTCATCTATTGCAAACTGGGAAATCACAACATCATTGATCAAGTAAACCAGCTAAATGACAGCATGTATACATAATAATAAACATCACTGAGCAATTATTATAATGTGTGTTGACGTGACTAACAAATTAAACCTCAAAACTGACTAACATGTTGCACAGACTCCCTTATAAGAGCACCAATGTAGCATATTTTCACTGAAGAACTTTTTTGGTTTTTCATTTTTAGTTTATATCTGCTACCTGTTGTCACTTCTTAGGAAAATGGCCAACAGGTGAGGAACATGTCAGCCAACATTCACTCTGTCATGCTTGTTGTGCTGGATGCCATTAGCTGACTGAGGAAGTGCTACATCCAGTTTTCATATGATGTCAAGACAAGTCAAGTTGAGGAGCATGCACTGGTACAGTGCATTACCGCACCCACTACACGATGAAAAACCTTAGGATCCCGGTTGGCAACCCCCCAGGCAGACACGCGGTCCAATCCCACCCTCCAGAAATGACCCTCTATCTGCCATAGCCAGGTGTTACGTGGGTGACCCCTTTGCCTGGTCCAGCTACTCAGGTCACCAACAATGAGGATCTTACAAGCCAGATCACCCTCTGGGAATCGCACCACATGGCTGTAGTGCCGTAACTGACACTCCCACACAATGCAGGCAATGTGCCTCATTCGGGACTCCATGAGCAACTGCTCATTCAACACAAATTCAAACCAATGGTACCCAAGGATTTTCCAGAGAGGCACAGTACCAAAGGAGTCCAGTCTTCATCTCACGTCACTGGATAGCGTACATGTCTCCCAACCATATAGCAAGACAGGAAGCACCAGGACTCAAAAAACTTGGACCTTCGTCCTTTTGCATAGATATCAGGAGCGTCACACACCCCTTTCCAGCGACCTCATGACCCCCCCCATGCTCTCCCAATCTGTCTACTGACTTCATAGGAAGAGTCACCAGAGACATGAATGTCACTGCCAAGGTACTGTAAGTAAACCTCTCAACAAGGTCAACACTCTCTCCGCAAACAGACACACTGTTGATGGCTGTGCCCAAGAGGCCATTAAAGGCCTGGATCTTGGTTTTTATGCAGGACACTCAAAAGCACAGACACTCAGACTCCTCACTCAGTCTCTCGAGAGCCCCAATCACAGCCTCCATTGACTCCGTGAAGATCACAGCATCATCAGCAAAGTCAAGATCAATGAATCTTTCTTCACCAACAGATGCGCCACAGCCACTGGACCCCACGACCTTACCCAACACCCAGTCCATACAAGCATTGAACAGAGTAGGAGCAAGAACACACCTCTGATGAACCCCAGAATCAACTGGGAAAAACACAGAGGTTCTGCCTCCACTCTGCACAGCACTCACAGTACCAGTGTATAGGCCGGCCATGATATGCAGCAACCTCGAGGGGATCCCGCAAGCCCTCAGATTGTCCCACAGGGCAGCTCAATCAACTGAGTCGAACGTTTGCGAAAATCGCCAAAGGCTGCAAAATAAACTGTGCCGATATTCGCGTTTGCATTCCATGAGAACTCTCAGTGCCAGAATGCAGTAGATGGTAGACTTCTTAGGTGTAAAACCAGACTGTTCCAGTCGCTGGTAGGTGAGCAAGTGATCACGGATCCTATTGAAGACGACCCTAGCAAGGACCTTACCCGGCACCGAGAGCAGTGTTATCCCCCTGTTGTTGCTTTCCAGATAAGGACAACAAGTCCCGTTTTTCAGTCAGTTGGGATGATGCCAGTCTCCCAAATGGAAGCAAAGATTGCTTGCAATGCCAAGAGGACAGCCTTACCACCATCCTGGAGAAGTTCACCCCAGATACCACAGATCCCTGCAGCCTTTACCCCCCTCAGCTGGTTCACCACCTGTGCAATCTGAGTGAGGTTGGGTGGTTCACAGCTAATTGGAGGATCAGCCTCAAGAACCGTGCACCCAGAGATATCCAACATCCTTCTTGGAGGATCAGGTTTGAACAACTGCTCAAAGTAGCCAGCCCAGCAGGTCACAACTGCAGTGTCATCCGTTAGGACCATTCCATCAGCTGCCCTGATTGCGACTCTCCGAGGAACAGATTCAGATGTACGTAATGCTTTGATTCCTCTGTAAGCAGGACGTGGGTGGCTAGACCACAGATGGTGTGTCACTTACTCACAGATTACTCTAACAAACATCTCTTTATCTGCCCTCAGAGCCCTTGCATCTGTCCTTCTCAGTTCCCGGTACAGACCAGAGTTGCCATTGAGCCATGCGCTGCGACTCCTCTCGATGATATCCAGGGTGCACTGTGAGATGAAACACCTCCTTCTGGGAACACCGGTAACACCAACACAACCCTCAGCAACCTTCAGGGTCTTGTCACGGAAGGTCTCCCACATCACATTAGGATTATGATGTGCACATACATAAAATACATCATGTTTTTTGCCAACATAAAAAGGCAATCTGCAGCAGTGTGCAGTTCTCAGAGCACTTTACTGCAATTATAAGGGGATCTAGCAGGAATGAAGCTGCTTTTGTTAACCATAAGTAGTCACATTCCATTAATGCACAAGTCATCTCTGATGCCGTGAGGTGGCCTGGGCCAACCCTTGATTCATTTATTTTGAGGCCAAGTAGCTTTGACAGATGTGATGGTTCTGTATGTGATTGCTGGCTTGTTGGTAAGGTAACTAGCTGAACGTTCAGTTTTTCATATGGCCTGTACTATTGATTGTAACAGAAATATTGTCATTACATGGGCCAAGTAACTGTAGCTACCCACACAGATGCTGGCACCTCATGCCATTTCCTGACCCGCAGAACGCCACGCATTGTGACATCAAAGTCAGAACTTATTATTCATTTGAATTTTCTTGCTTTATAGTTACTCCAGTGTGTGTTCTGACCAAAGATAGTGTGTAAATTTATTTATTTATTTATTTATTTGTTTGTTTGTTTGTTTGTTTGTTTCTTTATATATTTACTTACTCACTTATCTATCTATATATGTATTTATTTATTTAAAGAAATTCTGTAAAAGGGCGGCACGGTGGCGCAGTGGGTAGCGCTGCTGCCTCGCAGTTGGGAGACCTGGGGACCCGGGTTCGCTTCCCGGGTCCTCCCTGCGTGGAGTTTGCATGTTCTCCCCGTGTCTGTGTGGGTTTCCTCCGGGCGCTCCGGTTTCCCCCCACAGTCCAAAGACATGCAGGTTAGGTGGATTGGTGATTCTAAATTGGCCCTAGTGTGTGGGTGTGTTTGTGTGTGTCCTGCAGTGGGTTGGCACCCTGCCCGGGATTGGTTCCTGCCTTGTGCCCTGTGTTGGCTGGGATTGGCTCCAGCAGACCCCCGTGACCCTGTGTTCGGATTCAGCGGGTTGGAAAATGGATGGATGGATGGATTCTGTAAAAGTCTGTGTTATGTAATGCCTTCTATCTATCTATCTATCTATCTATCTATCTATCTATCTATCTATCTATCTATCTATCTATCTATCTATCTATCTAATATAGTGCCTTTCACTTATCTGTTTATCCGTTATATAGTGCCTTTCATCTATCTGTCTACCTATCAGTATCATAAAGTGCCTTCCTTCTCTCTACTACAGTGTCTTTCACCTATGTATTATATGTGTTACATAATGTCTTACATATATCTATCTAATATAGTGCCTTTAATTTATTTGTGTTATGTAGTGCCTTTCACTTATCTAATTATCTGTTGTAGTGCTTTTCATCTATCTATCTATCTATCTATCTATCTATCTATCTATCTATCTATCTATCTATCTATCTATCTATCTATCTATCTATCTTATTTAGTGCCTTTTACCTATCTGTCTATTTATTTATGTACCAGGTTTGTTTAGTGTGTGTAAAAATGATAAGAATAAAGAGACTTGCTCACTTGTGACAAAAGTGATGATAAGTAGATAATGCTCAGTGTTTAGTTGTAGGGCCTTTTATCTATCTAATATGGTGCCTTTCTGTTACTTATGTTATATTGTGCATCAGTGCATCAGGTGGGAGGCTGTTCTGTCAGCCAATAAAGTTCTACAGCATCATGATTGCATATGTATGAGGTTGATTAGCATGCTCCATATATGGATGTTTCAGGACAGTGTTTGATGCATGTTCCTGTACACATACTGTATTTGATGACTGTGATTTGTAAGAGTAAATTGCATAGCAACGTGCATATGCCATGTTTTATAAATCTGATTTTTTTTTTGGCATACACTTTTTCCTGTTTTTTTAAGCATGCACATATCTTCATCCTTGAATCCACACCAAGTTTTATAAATGAGGCCCCAGGGCAGTGAGGTGCACTAGAAGGGTTTTTCCCTCCCATCTGGGAGTTCAGGTGGACCAATGCCCAGATGTAATGCCCAAAGAGCTGCCTAGGAATTTGGAGAAGGCCTCACCCAGAACAGGAAAAGGTTACAAAACTAGCAGTTAGTCCTTCAAGCCTGTCAATAGTAGCAGGAGACTGCACCTGTGCCCCAACCAAAGTTATAGGTGCCTGTCCCTTTAAGGCAAGGCCGAATGCCTCCCAAGGGGTTTGGAGTAACCTGGAAGTACTACCTGTCTGGATGGCCAGTTGTCCTGAAGTCATCCAGAGTCAGTCTTTAAAAGGATCTACGATATCTCAGCCTGGTGATCTTGAAGTTGGCAGCAAATGTTCATCTGACAAGGAGATGGAAGAGGATTCTCCGGGTTTATTTCGTGAGAGCTGTAGGAGGGAGGTAGGTGCAGAACTGTACGGCATAGTCAGACCCTCAAATGGCTTAGTCTGAAATCCTGTGCCCTTGTAACCACATGAAAACATGGATTTGTGTCTTGTATGTGTCATTCTGGGCTTGAGGTCAACACAAGATTATTCCTAACAGTCACAACAGTCAGCACAGGTTTACATGGGTAAGACTGTGTTTCACTAATATGCTGAAATTCTTTGAGGAAGCAAAAAAAGCATGTGCTATGCAAGGTGTCTATACGCTTTTTTTATTTGAATTTTTAAGAAACTTTTAATCAAGTACCACATGAAAGGTTAATTATTATACTAAAAAAGCTGGAATTCAAGGGGCAGTGTGAAGATGAGTGCCAAAGTGGCTTTGAAACTGGGAACAAAAGGTTTTGAAGTGAAAAATGTTTTTCAGAGTAAGTGTTGTTGAAAGTGGAGTCCATCAGTGATCAGTGCTGGGGCTGCTGCTCTTTGTAATATACAGGCATATAAATTATCTTGATGAAAACATAAATAATAAACGGGTTCACTGAACTGCTTCAATGGCAGATAATGCAGAATCATTACAGAGAGATCTTGATAGAATACAGTCTTGGGCAGATTTGTGACAGATGAAATTCAATGTAAATAAATATAAGTTATAACATATAGGTCATAGAAATGTTACAGAGGAGCATTTTAAACTTGAAAGTAAAACTAACTATAGGGACCTACAGTAGGTGTCATGTGGTAATGTTGTTATTTATATCCGGGTTGTGTAAAGAAGTAATCAAGAAGGCTTATAGAATGTTAGGTTATACAGCACAATGTGTGGAGTATAAGTCACAAGTCAATGGAGGATGTGCTTAAGTTATATAATGCACTAGTGAGTCCTCACCTGGAGTACTGGGTACTGTGTTTTGGTCTCCATATTACAAAAAAGAATAGCAGCACTAGAAAAACTCCTCCAGACTGAGAGGTATGAGCCATGAGGAAAAACTGAAGGAGTTGAACCTTTTCAGTTTTAGCAGATGAAGATGAAGAGGTGGCATGTTTGAAGTTTTTAAATTAAGAAGGAAATTAGTTCAGTGGGTCCCTGCCATTACTTTAAAGTGTATGTTTCAACAAGAACACAGAGACGCAGTTGTTTTTCTTCGATGTGCCACATGTTGTGCTCCTCTACCATACATCATATTTCCCGTAAAGCTCTGCTAAACAACCACCACCTATCAAAATCGCAGAGGCGTCGTC
The DNA here is from genome assembly GCF_900747795.2 of Erpetoichthys calabaricus. Taxonomy (NCBI): domain Eukaryota; kingdom Metazoa; phylum Chordata; class Cladistia; order Polypteriformes; family Polypteridae; genus Erpetoichthys; species Erpetoichthys calabaricus. Next base: position 138,557,543 of record NC_041395.2, on the reverse strand, counting down.
ATCCAACACTGCAAGGAAAAGGTCTGCCCAACAGGTGTTATATTTAAGCCTGAGTTCCTCCCATATGCTTATGTTTAAATGTCTTTTTTGGTTGTTTTTGATTCCTTTAATACAATAATTTATATTAAAACTAGGGTGTTCCCCCCTGCTTGCTTTGCTCGCCAACCCACCTCGCCTGCGCCACTTCATGTCTCTGCCGCTCGCGTTGTGAAGAGGGAGGCTGAACACACCCCAAGGAGACGCGGTCGCTCCTCTGAAACTCCCTTTTAAGCGGTGATACAATGGGAAACAAATGCAGTTGTTGTTTTTTTTACCTCCTCTTTGCTCGATCAGCTGCTGGCTTGCTGCTGCTGCTTCTGTACTGCGTGATCTGCATCTTGCACGGCACTTCGAACATTTAAAAGCCTGTACAGCAGCTGTCCTACTCTTTGTCTTTAATTTCCGGCACCGGGCGTGGTTAAATCTCTTGGCACAAAGTCTCATCTCACAGGACGTGAGTTCTTGATATTTTTTAGTTTATAATTTAAAAAAGGAATAAGAATCTGAAATTCTAACAACATTACATAGAAGTTCGATAAATTCTAAAAACAATGATACCAAACATATATATGTAGGTTTTTAAAATAAACCCGATTTAAGGCGTGGCAAAAAACGTGACATTAAAACATCACATAAAATAATCGTTATATAGAGTAGATTGTTGTTTATTTTCATTATTTGTCTTTTTTATGTGTTTTTTGCTCATTATTTCATTTCTGTGTCCTTACATTTGTTCTCTGTTGTTTCATGTATTCTGTGGGTGGTTCCCCAAGATGCAGGGCCACCTATCCTTCACTGCTCAGGGACTCCTCCCACCATTTTAAAGGATCATGGGAAATACAGTCCCTCCTGAATGTCCTGAACATTTTGTTTTCTGGTTTATGTTTTTGGGATCTTTTTTCCTGAGGACTGCCTTTTAGCTAACTCATTTTTACCTCTTTGCCTTTTGAGAATTTCATTTTATTTTTTGTTCATAAATCTTCAGTTTTTTGAAGATTTCTTATGATCTTGCCTCTACCCCCAGCTGGGGGTTCTCTCCCCGGAGAGAAAAACGTTAAGCTTTTACGCTATTCCTTTTGATTTTAAAACTCTGACAACCCTATTGAGGCCTATAACCTACCATTTTCCCAGGGCCAGACTTGTCTTGGGATGACACCTGTTTAGTGGGCTATTTTTGAAGGCCTCACCCTTTGCTGTTTTTGAGGAGCCAGAGTAATCATAACAATATGCTTCTCCATGGTCCAATCCAAATGGAAATGGTGATTGTATCAATAATAAAGAATCACACCTCAGTGGAAGTGCTTGGCTTTATTTAGCTTGGTGTGCCTCACTTCCTCAAGTGTTCTCAGCTTTGTGGCCAGAACCCTAACCTCCAGGTCCCTTAATCTTCACCATCAAGTCTCCCATCTATAACAATGGGCATCTGATATTTTTAGACATACTTCCAGGACTGTGGTGCAGGAATAAGTGCTTAATGGGGTTCACCAGTTCATATTCTGTAATGGCTACTCCGTGCACTTCAGTACAGTAATTTTCATTATTAATTGTGCTGCCTTAAGCCACTGAAAATCACACTAAATATATTTCCATATAATTTTCTCAAAAAAGCTTAACCCAATTCAAGGTTTCAGAGAATCAGGTGCAAAGCAGACTTGTCCATCGCAGGGTCCACTCGTGCTCACACCCAACAGTCAATTTTATGTCACCATTTAACCTAACATGCACAGTTTTGGAGTTTGTGTCATATCACCACACAAAAGAGGTCAGCCTGAAAGAAAATGCCTCCTCTATGGTGTAGGGTGTACAGGGTGCCAGTGTATTCATCATTCGTGCCATTCACCCGCACTGCCTTACCTGCTACCAACTGTGGCACATAGAAGGCAATGAATCTCAAGGAAAATTTTACTTTGAATCATTATTGTTTATACCACATAATCAAAAAAGTGGAATATCAGTACTTGGCATGTAACAGTAAACTGAAGATTTTAACATTCCATCTGTTCCTCTGCCCATGATCAATCCTGCTTCCATAATAACAGAACTGGCCGTTCAACATGGTTCATCAGTCCTATTCACCCAACTTGTGCTCAAAAATCATCAAGCTCTGAAGGTCCCTTACTGTCTATCGCATTCCTTGATGTCTTATTCCAAGTATATCTGAATGAAAATCCACCTCAGGCTGATGAGGAATGAAGCCTATTTCAGCAACACTGTGGGCAAGGCAGGAACAACCTCTATGTGAGGTGCCAGTTCATTGACGGGCACACTAACACACCCACAATCAAGCACATTGGGACAGTTTGAAGTCGCCAACCATAAAAAGGCGCATAATTGTGCATGCAGTATGACCAGCAGCCATTCCACATGTACTTCAGAACAGGTAACCCACCTGAAGTACTTGGATGGAAGACCATCTAGGAAATGCTTGGGTTGCTGCTTGAAGAGGTGTTGGTGAAGCCATCAGGGGTGCTTATCCTGTGGTGTATTTATAGATCCCAATGCCCCAGTGCAGTGACGGGGACACTGTGTTGTAAAAACTCTGCCGTACTTTAGTTGAAACGTAAAATGAAGCCCTGACTCTCTGTGCTCATTAAACCTTTCGTAAAGAGCAGGGTGTTTCCCAATGTCCACTACAGTCTGGTCATTCCGTCCCCCTAATCATCCGCGGTCTCTCACTGGCTATCTCTCTCTCTCCCCCCTTAACCACCTAATAGCTCATGTGTGGTGAGTGTACTGGCGCGAGAAAAGCTGTCATCACATTATCCAGGTGGATGCTACACATTGATGGTGGCTGAAGTGGCTCCTCACTCTCTGTGTAACTGTGTAATTTCTTTCCTTTCTTAATTGAATCTCCATAATGTATCTTTGGGATGTGGGAGAAAAACCGGAGTACCTGGAGAAAAACCCAAAGAGGCCTAGGGAGAAACTGCACAGAGGCACATGGACGGTGACCCACAGTCAGCATTACATTTACGTGTCCAGTGCAGTCTGCTGAGCACGTCGAGGTGATGGGGATTGAGCAGGCATATGGGTGACCAATGCTCTCAAACTAAGTATTCGAGTATAACTCTTATTCTTGAGATTTGTTTCTCCACATTGCTTAAAAATAATTACCGGGTTTTATTCAATATGAAAATTGACAGAACATTTTGAAATCCTGCCCACCTTTTTGATGACCCCCGTGCATGCTTTACATCTACCAAGTAAATAATCTCTATGGGATTTCTCCTTTCATCATGGCTGGCATTTCTGATTAGCTGTTTTACAATGAAAACAAGATCTAAAAGAATTTTAAATTAATTCAAATCACCCGTCTTATTATGAGCTTCAGCCATATAAGTTTGATTACTCTGTCGGTTCTGTAATGTTCCAGTTCAGCCTGCACTAATGGCTCCATTGCTCTTCTCTGTCCTCCCATGTCACTTTGTCACATTGAGACAGCGCTTTAGTCACATACTCTCTCTCTTCCAACCAAGTGGGAGTTCTCGAAGCACCATGGTGATCATTCTCTTGGGGAAGTCAGCTCCTAGTGCTGTTTCCCCAGACACGCGACTTGTTTTCATGGAAAATAAAAAAATTAAAAAGGATCTGGGGAAAAAGACAGATTGTACTGGGACCAGTTATGGAAGGGTGCATGGAGAGAAGAGGAAAGCGGAGAAGTCAACTTCAATCACGGAGGCTGGCCAACACCTGCACAAGCCCTGAGCCAACAACAACATCCCAGGAAGATTTTCAGCATAAAATGCCCTCTGGCAGGGAAGAGAGAAATAATACCTTGTGAGAGAGACGAAAGGAGTTCCATCAGACGAATTTAAAAAGCACCCGAAAATGAAAGTGTTTCTTTTTTTTTCTAAACTTGCTTCTGTTTTGGAAAAGTGACCTTCTTCAGACTTCTGACATGATGTTTCTTCTCTGTGGTTTTGATTTATTGTAAATAGGTTCAGAAACACTTATGGTTTCATTTTATTTAATAAACATCTGAAAACACATACCAGTAGAAAGCAACTGTCAGCAGCACTCAAGCTCACCCTGACATGCACACTACTCACTGGCATTCAAAGAGCATCTCTACTGCGTTGATGTGATCATTGAATTTACACTTTTGATGTCCTTTGAATGGCATCCTGGCATTCAGCACTGCTGCTTTATAAATGTAAGGCTGGGTATCTTTCTCTGCACCATCTGCATGTTCTCCCCATGCTCTTGTTGGTTTCCTTAGGCCATTCCATAGGTTTAAAGCAGGAAGAACAAGTGTAACTGATGAAGTTCGATCTGGTCAACTGTCAACATCACTCACACAAGTCCACATCAACATGGTGAATGCCTTCATCAGAGAAGACTAACAAATTCCACTGTTGGCTGCTGCCACACATTTGGATATCAGCTGTGGATAAGCACATGCCATAGTGCTGATGGGTACCTGAACAGCTTACTGACCTGCATGAGTTGATACTACTTGATTTTACTGATGCCCAATGATACCCAGCTTTAACTGCAAATGTACATCAGTAGCTTTAAATTCAGGGTCACCATATACAGTAACGTTATTTAGGGGGCAATTCAGGCTCTGTGCATAAGGGCACAGGAGAGGTCAACATAGCACCTTGTATGAGTCGAGTGCAGTCAGAGTTAGAGCAGATATCACTGTTGGCCAGGTAGGCTCTCCCCATGAGAAGATACACCTGTTGAGTGAAGACAAAGTGAGAGGTCAGGAGCCACTTGTCTTGCTGTTTCTTGTGACTTTACACATCAAGGGGATGACAGAGTGAGGAGCGCACGACGTGCCAGGTCCATGTTCTGCATTCCTTTGGTGCTTTTTACAGTTGGGTCCATAAGTATTTGGATAGTGACGCAATTTTCATCATTTTTGCTCTGTATGCCACCACAATGGATTTGAAATAAAGCAATCATTATGTGATTGAAGTGTGACTTTCTGCTTTAAATTAAGGGGTTTATCAAAAATATCGTATGAGCAGCCATTTTTCTACATAGCCCACCCATTTCCAGGGACTCAAAACGATTTGAACATTTGACTGACAAGCTGTTCCATAGCCAGGTGGGAGCTTAACTATTAAGCAGGTAAAAGGTCTGTAGTTTATTCCAAGTGACGAATTTGCATTTGGAAACTGTCACTGTGAACTCTCAATATGAGGTCCAAGGAACTATCCATGCAAGTAAAAACAGTCCATCATTAGGATGTGAAAACAAAACAAACCTTTTAGAGTGATAGTAGAAACACCAGGGGCCTCATGTATAAACGGTGCATACGCACAAAAACGTTGCGTAAGAACGTTTCCACACTCAAATCGCGATATAAAAAAACCTAAACTTGGTGTAAAGCCACACACATTTCCACAGTAGCTCCAACCCTGGCATACGCAAGTTCTGCGCTCGGTTTTGCAGACTGGCAGCACCCAGCGTCAAAGCAGTGCTACTGTTCCTGTGTGGTTACCCTTTCTTTTTTAGATCCACATCCCTGACGCGGCTTTATAAATACACTGAAATTAACCGCATATTGTTTATTAGTGTAATGCATCTGATTGTAATTAACCTGTAACAATATAACGGTTCACGGAATGGCCAAACTATTCCAAATACCACAGCTGCTTTAGCGTTGTTACTCTCACTGCACCTTCTTCTTCTTCTTCTTTCAGCTGCTTCCGTTAGGGGTTGCCACAGCGGATCATCTTTTTCCATATTACTCTCACTCACCACTCGGAGTATTTATATCACTGTATCTGAGTGTGAATCACAGCTGTACAGCAGCTGATTGGAATGAGAATTATCGGTATACAGCATCAAGCACACGCTGCCTCAGCCATGCTGCCTATTTGAACTGCTCTCATACGACAAATGCTTCAGAGCCTTTCCTGTACGGACCTTGCGGTTCAGAAACAGTTTCATCCCAAGAACTGTAAACGCACTCAATCAGTCCATCAAGTGTACAACTGCTGTACTTGCTTGTAGAACTGTTTGTACTTATAAGTACAATTACCTCACTGTAAACTTGCGATACAGTTATAATATTACACAAACTGAGCCACTTTATAAAGTGCGTACAGTATTTACATATGATGACGATATCATTTTTAAGATGAAATGCAGCAAAATATGTTTATTATATTATACAGATAAAACTTTAACTTCATTTAAATAATCTATATTGTTAATAATTAAACATGTGAGGACACAGTGCCACAGCGCTAGCGAGGAGCTGGCACTCCATTCACGGATTGTTCCTGCCTCGCGCTGTATTCTTGCTGGTGCTTGCGCGACACTGGAAGGATAGATGGATAGAATAATTAAACATGTACTACGAACATATTTCAATGTTCCTTAAAAGTTTTGAAGAATCGGCGTTCTAAGCTTACAGATGGCTTAACGTCTACAGTATTACAGAGCTGATTGTGTGGCGATTGGGTATTTGGAGAAAGAAAAGTAAGGACAGGAATTTGGGGTTAGTACATTTGAAAGAGACAGTACTACTACAATAAATTATTTCATCAAAGGTCACACATGGCACAGCAAGCATCTTGCGTGAGACATGAACAATCACTTGCCCCACTATGTTCCCATGTTTAATAACATGCTTTAACTCCTATCATCATGAAAAAGTATTTTAATTATTCAGAGAGCTGTAATATTACGAAGGTAATGGATTCTGTGACCTGTCGGAGGAAGAGAAAGCCCGTTTAAGAAGCACGTAGTGATTCACACATATAGAACAAATAGAAGAACACATACAAAACAAAGCATTTAAGATGCTACTTTAGTTACGATGGGATTTGAGAAACTAGTAAATTAAACGATTTTAAGATGAAGTTTATGATGTTCTACTTTAATGACAGAATAAACTACATGATTAAAGTGGAAATTTCAAGATTAAAGTTGACATTTCCTGCTTTTTTCCCACTGTTTGCCTTTTTTTTCCTCTGTACCCTAATAAGCTTTCATATGACATTCAGAAGGTGGGCTACGACTCACCTTTTCACGGCGACTTTGATATGTGACAACTTCTTTTTTATTTTGGGCACTGTGCGAACTTGAGCTTTTCAGTTTCTCCGACACTCTGTCACTCGATCAACTTCCTTTTGTTGTTTATACCACTGTTTAAACCAACAAATAGTACGTTTTTCTTTGCCTCCACTTGGTATTCGCTGAAATTCTTCTATTTTCCCTCATGCTTTTGCCATTGTCTTTTCACAGAAGGCTGAGATTAAGGGCTATTTATATTGATTTGCATATTCAAAGAGGCGTAATTCTGGGAGGAGTTGGGGCGGGACAGCAGGCGCGTGCACGTGCGTTACTTTTCACGCTGACCGGGATTTAAGGAGCAGAAGACCGTGAAAGTTGGCATTCGCACAGATTTATGCATCTGGATTTTATGTTATGTTATGTTTTGGGACACCCCCAATGGGACGACACGCCGAAAAGCATCCTGTAGTACAATCGCCGCGTCTGTGGAAGATCGTCTATCCATCGCCGGGGAAACCACAGGCTCCCAGCCCTGCAGCAGCTTGCCACAAAAGCAAATCCGAGCCGACCACGGTCGCACTATAAGTGCCTGCCATCCATAGGTGATGCAAGGAATATTATAAAAGCAGGGAACAAGATTACTTGGTCACGACCCTGCCTGATTGTTGTGTCTGTGTATAGGAGAGTGGTAGATCCCACTACAATAAATACAGTAAACCATGCTGTTCCTGTTTTCAAGCTGAATAAATCTAGTTTTGCTAAAGTAACGAGTCTCAGCCTCGTGTTTTGGGGTGCAAGACAGGGACTAACACGTCACAATACAAAATTCTTTATTGGCCTTGTCTTTCCAACTGAGATGTTTCTTCTTTATCTTGAAGGGCATTTTTTATATTTCTGGAATATTTTTAGCATTTCTGATTCCCATTTTGAGCCTGTAGAAAGCAAGAAGTCTGCTCTTTCTGTCTGAGGTCAGGCTGCCCAGGGTGAAGCCTGTTTTGGAGATTTAGACTAGAGGAGTACTTGTCTGGTTTTGGAAATGTGGAGGTCTGAATCCCTTTTCACCTTTTCGTGTGCAGCAAGTCATACCAATGCCACTCTCTTTCAGTTCTATGACTTTTTTGCTTCTTGGAATCACAATATTATAGGCTTATAGTCAATATAGTTTGTCATCACTTGTCGCTTACAGGGCTTACTCCCATGACTAAACAGTGAGTGATTTGAATGTTCTTGAAATGCACATGCTGGCTTGGCTTGTGACACCTTAACAAGGCAGTTACTGCTATAACCCGTCTCTTGGGTTTGAATTCATATTTTATGCCTCTTTTGTTCTCAATTCTTTTATTTATGTTGGTTATGTGCATCATTCTTTATGTTTGATTTTATCTATGTATGTACACTGCCTTTGCAATGTTCCATGTGTTTTGTGAGTGGTCCCCCCAAAAAGGTCGGGCTCCTTGCCAATCATTGCCAAAAATTGCTTTCCTCACTATAAATCTGGAGATCTTCCACAGTTCTGGTGGTTCATGTCAAATGTGCTTAGCAGTAGTGAGATCTTGTGCTTTTGTGTACCGTATATACTCACGTATAAGACGGGTCTTGAAACCCGAAAAATTGATCATAAAATCAAACCCCAACTTATATGCCCGTTCAAAAATGCGACACTTTATTTTTTATTTTTTACATCTTCTTGCCTCCTCCAATCTCCCACCAGCAGTTACCAATTTCTTTCGCTACTTCAATGACTTTTAATTTAAAACCAGCTTCATATTTTCTTCTGATCAAACGCTCCATCGTAGATAAGGGATGCTCTTACGATAAAGGTGTATGAGGGTGTGAGATACAAAAAACACAAAACGGTGCAAATGTCACTATTGGAATAGTTTGGGTATTACTGTGTGGTCACGTAGGTGCGATACAAAGAAACAAAGGCAGTGTGCTCTGTGGTTACTCTCTCAGGTGGGCATTAGAGACTTAGACTTATACGACCTGAATTATAAAATACTGGAAATTATACTGGAAAATCAAGTCCCAACTTATCCAAGGGAGAACTTATCTGCGAGTACATACAGTATGTAATGTACTTTTCTGGATTTTTAACATTTCATTCTGTTCTTCGACTATTCTTGGAATTCCATTATGGGACTTTTGGTTGTATTGGATTGCCTTATTGTTTTAAACAATTTCTACTTCCTTTGTGCTCCACAGAGCTTCATTGTTATTGAAGAGCATTTTTTGAGAAGAATTAAATATTTTATTTAATAAAGATTCTCCTTTGTGCATCTAGCTGAGTTTTTCCCTTCTAGTGGGCATTTTTGGAAGTGCTTTTGGGGCTTCTAGTTCATGACACTGAGGTGGCAATCACAGACTGGTTGTGGTCTGTGTTATCATTTATTTAAGAAGACCCTCATTTCTAAACACTACTTTCGTGGGTAGGATGGAGGCACAGATATAGTAGATAATGTGCAGATTCTTAGCTAGGTTCTGTTGGAAGTCCATCATGACTAGGAAACTTGATTTATAACAGAGCACGATGAGCAGGTGAATCTAAAAGAATGTAAAGGAAAGTCATAGAAGAAACCTAAGATAAGAGTATAGAAACAAAGAAAAGAACAACCTCCATCAGAGTAGCTCTATGTGCCAGCATGCCAATGTCTGTTGCTAGTGTTTAATGGCAGCCTATAAGGGGGGCTCTTTCTGCTGCTGGTTTTTCCGGTGTGGAATGGTTTGTGACCATTTGGGGGCTGTGATGCGGCTTCCACTTAATAAAGTATATAAAATGGGTTGCAGTGTCAACATCAAATATTAGACAAGAGACTATACAGTATGTCACAATGGGTGAACATTTCCTTTATGTTTAAATGACATCTTTAAAAGATCCATTTAAACCTTGGCTGGATCTACAATCAAGACGACCCTGGGGCTCTTTTTCACAAAGGGTCTTTGGTATATGCAAAAAAAATGCCTAATAACAGGAAAAGTCCAGGTTTTCACAGACAGTAGAGGCACTCATAGCCATCATATCCATACCATACTTTGAAATTCAAGATTATAAACTCATTAAATCAAACCTAAATTAAATGGTGTTAAAGAAAAATAGGAGTGGATAGGACATGATCAGAGCAGGTGTCTCATAGGTCACTTTTATGTAACTATAGTGGATGTGTCACCAGTCAGCAAAAGAGAAAACGTCCACATGGAAATATTTAAAATTAGAATCCCCATTCTGGTCTTTAATTTTATGCTAGTTGTGCTACTCATCAAATGACAGGTTGAAAACTAAGCAACGTTATCTTTTGCTGTGTGCCATCTATTGGAATGCATTTTGTAATGCATGTAGTAATAAAATGCATTGCATTCATCATTCCAACAGATGGCACATCACAATTTGTAACAATAAAATGCATCCCCACAAATGTTTGTGATGTGCCATCTGTTGAAATGACAAATGCAATGTATATGTCTCTGTTATATGGAATTTGTGAAAGCAGTGTTAATGGTTAGTGATGTGCAATCTTTTGGATTGACAATGCAATGCATTTTATTACTAAAAATGTGATGCACCATCTGTTGGAATGTCAGATGCAATGCATTTTTATTGCTATGCAATGTTTGTGATGTGCCGTCTGTTGGAATGTCAAGTCCGATGCATTTTATTGAAAAAAAATGTTTGTGATTGCACAATCTTTTGGAATGGCAGAAATATCGCAACCAGACAAACACAGTCAGACACAGAAGCACTTATCCTTTTAGTAATGTGGATGATGCATATATGCAACTCCAAAACACTGTTACTGTACATAGCACCTTCTCGCCACAAAGTAACATAGGCCTTTCAGAAAGGATTACCGTGTTCTAGTTAACTGCACTATCAGAAGAAAGACGATTTCCTGCAGTCGTGAGGTTGCTCTCATCAGTTTATTAGTTACATTCATTACAATACACAAATGAACAAAAAAAATGGTAAAGTTGACCCAATTTGTTTTTTTTCTACTTTATTATTATTGCCACATGATGCTCATGTGTGAGTGTGTGCGTGTGCCTGGTGGGAGGTAGGTGTCTTTGATGGGAGAAGCAAGGTGAGGTGAGGAGGGACCTTTGAGCTTCGGCACCCTGAGCCAGCGGAATTTACATCTGGTCTTAATTAAACCATCTTGACAGGCACACTGCAGGGAATTGTGCACTTAAACTCAGTTCTTCTTTGAAATAGGTCTATTTTTATGCAGTGCGCAATGATAAATTTGCTGACGCACACAAAAAAACGAGTTATTTGCTAAAAGTTAAAACAGTAAAATTCAAAAATCCGTAATCGTGATCGGCAGAAATACATTTAAGCCACGTCTCCTTAGTATTCCTTTCCCTCTTTGGTTTTATTCCTCTGCCTGGCAGTATTTTAAATCACGGCGGCGGGCAGTCTGCCTGTGTTAAATATTGATTGGCTGGTTAAACGGCGAGCCGAACACGCCCATCGCCCCAAGTGATCACCGTCGGACGTGGAAGGAAAGAGCGGCTGCCGTCTTTATCCGCGGTTAAGATCGGACTTGAACAGTAGATGGCGACAACGTACCAACATTGATAACGTCGGGTGTGCCCGCAGATCAAATCTGCCATTTTACGGGACAGTTGCGTAGGGGGTGAGTTAATCGTCGAACGATTAGTTCTTTTCTCCGCCCTTTTTACTGATCAGAGCGCAAAGTCGTCTGTAGAGTCCTTGGAGAAACCGCTCCGCTTCTATTAAGAGACTGATGTGCAGCTGACAAGCGTAATGACCGTCGCACAAGCTGGCACTCAGGGACGCTTTGAACGCTTTCATTTGGGGCATGTGAGGTTTGAACCATTGTGCATGGAGGACAGAAGTACATGATAGTGGCCAACTCCGGACGGGACAAAACGCAGACACAGGTAGCCACCCGGGACTGGCGAATTTAGAGCTGAGCCGTGGGAGGAAGCTATAGCCGAAAACATAGAGGAGCTTCAGAAAGTGTCCCCACGGTTCTTTTGTCCTGCATGTCACTTTCTTCTAGTGATCAGATTTATTTTACGACTCCTGTTTCTCTTCTCAACGGTAGTTTTGTTCATAGTAAGTGTAAGCGCAAAGGGCTCCACACAAGTCATTTTATTAAGAAGTACTGGGTGCCCAAGGCTGGTTGTCTGGGTGGCGTTTTCATGTTCTCCATGTGTCTCCATCAGCTCAAAGACTTGTGTGAGTTGGGCTAGCTGGCCATTCCAAATTGGCCCCTGTGCTTGTGAGTGTGCTCTGTGAAGGCCTGGCCTTTTTCCTGCCTTGTACCATATGCTGCCCAGATAGGCTTTAGCCCCAAAACACAGAATTGCAAGTTTCAGAAATGTGAACTTGTGCAGCTTAGTAGTGAAGGCTACAGGGACAGTGTGCTATCTTATTTTTATAAAAAAGGCTCTGTGGCACATTTTAAAAATGTGATTTTCAGTTTAAAGATGTAGCTGAACTCAGTACTATGAGTTTTACAACAAAACAAATGTCTTTTCAATGAGAGAAATACTCAGCCGAGCAGCCAAAGTAACAAATCTTCAGTTGTATGTTTACAAGCTCTCTAAATTAAAGCTGATTTATCTTTTTTTTCTCTCTTGATAAAATTCAGACTTTTTGCTGCAGTGATTTCTTTTAAGTACAGCAGCAACACAGTTAGATGATAGAACTTCAGTGAAAATGAATCTCTGCAACAAGTTCTTTCTTGATAAATCATCTCTATTTTTCTACCCATTCTCCCAATTTGCTTGTTCCAGGCTTTGTCCTAGGGAACTGGAGCCTGTCAGTGTAGCCTTAGGGTGCCAGTCCATGACATGGCACTCATACTCTCCCACTTCCTGGGCCAATTTAAAATTGCCAGTTAACCAACAGAGAGCATTGGGATGTAGAAAGAGAAGCAGAAGAACCAACATGGACACTGCCAGGAATTGAACCTGGATCCCTGGAGCAATAGCGGCAATCACTGCGCCGCCCTCTTTGGCTGATCTGCTTCAATACACTGATATGATGAGAGATACGTCGATCAGCTCTCAGTATGAACTTAACATGTGCTTTAATGACACAGAGACCACTCTGTTAGGCAGGCCTCTCTGGCCCCAGCCCCTGAGCTCAGCCTCAGTCCTTCAAGGTATGGAATCAGCAAGGTGTTGGAAAAAATCCTTACGGGTTTTGGTCTACCCAGATTTGTTAGCATCACACAATTTCTACAGATTTTTCCCCCATATATTTATGCTACAACTCCTACATTCCACCATTCCAAATGTATTCAATTAGACAGAGGTTTGTGGACTGTGACAGCCATTAGAATAAACTGAAGTAGCTGTCATGTATGTAGAAACAGCTCGAGATGAAGTCTGCTTTGTAACATGGCGCCTTATCCTGCCAGAAATATCCATTTGAAAAAGGGTGGAGTGGGGCGATGACGGGATGCACAAGGTGAGAAGCAATGCTTGGGTACATTGGGATTTCAAATGGTATTACAATGCCTAATTTGTTCCAGGATAGCAGGCCCCATACCATTGTATTAACACCAGCAGTCTTTACTGTTGACACAAGAACATTGGATCCTTGTCATTTACTCCAAATTCTGCTCCAATCATCTACAAGTTGCAACAGAAATTGAGATTTGTCAGACCAGATTTTTCCAATCTTCAGTTGTCCAGTTTTGTTGATCACACATCCATGTAGCTTCATCTTCCTGTTCTTAGTTGACACGAGTAGGACATGGCCTGCTCATCTGCTCTTGTAGTCCAGCTGGTTCAAGGTCTGATATGCTCGACGTTCTGAGATGTCTTTCTGCATTCCACTATAGTAAAGACCTATTTTTTGAGTAGAAGTCTGGCAATTCTCCTCTAACCTCTCTCTTTAGCGAGGTGTTTTTGCCTACAGTGGGCATTAACTATATTCTATGCATCTTAGGAGCTTTAGAGCATGGAGATCCAGGAGGGCAGTGTAGGAAAAGGAAGGTATGCAATCACTCAGTTTATTAATTACCAGTTTTGCCTTCGCTAATGCCAGTAATTAATTAAAACCACTGACAAGATGTCCCTCAAGGGATGTTAAGAAAAGGCTGGTTGAGTGAGAGATCTCTGTTTCTCTTTCTATCCAGGATGCCAGAAATATGAAGAGACCTGTACAGTTTATGAAAAAAGTTCATAAATCAGTGAAAATCAACATTAAACACTTTCACTTTCTCTGTTGTGGTCCAGATGTGGTGGTAGATTTACTTTCACAAACAACCCAGATGAACAAAATAATACAATTTATTTATAAGGATGATAAAAGATAGCTGTATGCAAGTATATATAGATATACAGTGTATATACAGTGGTGCCTCGATTTGCGAGCAAAATTCGTTCCGGAAACATGCTTGTAATCCAAAGCACTCGTATATCAAAGCAAATTTCCCCATAAGAAATAATGGAAACTCAGATGACCCAAAAATATTCATATAAAAATGATTAATACAAAATATAAAGTAAAAATACATCAAACAAATTAACCTGCACTTTACCTTTGAAAAGAATCGTCGCTGGTGTGAGGGAGACGAGAATCTTTTTTTTTTTTTTTTTTTGTGACTTTAACAAGGAACCTAACACAGCCATAGGGGATACACAAACCAGTGTGTTTCTTTGAGCTGGTACCAAGCCAGGATAAATGGAGAGGGTTACGTCAGGAAGGGTATCCGGTGTAAAATTTTGCCAAATCAATATGCGGACAACAATACAAATTTCTATCCTGGATCGGTTGAGCCCCGGGTTAACAACAACCGCCACCAGTTATGTTAGCCAACAGGGTGCTGGCGGAAATTGGGGTACTGTTGGCTGAAGAAGAAGAATTAGAAGAACAGGGGGGAGACGTGTCCGGAGGCAGGAGGAGAGGAGGAAGGTAAAGAGAGTGGAACTAAGGGTAGGAACTTTAAATGTGGGCAGTATGACTGATAAGGGAAGAGAGTTAGCAGATATGATGGAGAGAAGGATGGTTGTTATAAATGGAAGGGGAGTAAGTCCAGGTGGATCGGAGGTGGATTCAAATTGTTCTATCATGGTGTGGATAGGAGGAGAAATGGAGTAGGAGTTATTCTGAAGGAACAGTATGTCAAGAGTATTTTGGAGGTAAAAAGAGTGTCAGACAGAGTAATGATTATGAAGCTGGAAATTAGAGGTGCGATGATGAATGTTGTTAGTGTATATGACCCACAAGTTGGGTGTGCAATGGATGAGAAAGATTTTTGGAGTGACTTGGATGAAGTGATGAACAGTGTACCCAAAGGACAGGAAGTGGTGACTGGAGCTAATTTCAATGGGAATGTTGGTGAAGGGAACATAGGAGACGAGGAGGTGATGGGTAGGTATGGTGTCAAGGAGAGGAATGAAGAAGGTCAGAGGATAGTGGTTTTTGCTAAAAGGATGGACATCGCTGTGGTGAATAAGTATTTTAAGAAGAGGGAGGAACATAGGGTTACGTACAAGAGTGGAGGAAGATGCACACAGGTAGATTACATCCTATGCAGAAGAGTCAATCTGAAGGAGATTGAAGACTGCAAAGTGGTGGCAGGGGAAAGTGTAGTTAAGCAACATAGGATGGTGGTCTGCAGGATGATGTTGGAGATCAAGAAGAGGAAGAGAGTGAGGGCAGAGCCAAAGATCAAATGGTGGAAGTTGAAAAAGGAAGACTGCAAGGTTGAGTTTAGGGAGGAGGTGAGACAGGCACTGGGTGGCAGTGAAGAGTTACCAGACAGCTAGGAAACTAAAGCAGATGTAGTAAGGGTGACAGCAAGAATGGTGCTTGGTGTGACATCTGGACAGAGGAAGGAGGAAATTGAAACCTGGTGGTGGAATGAGGAAATACAGGAGAGTATACAGAGGAAGAGGATGTCAAAGAAGAAGTGGGATAGTCAGAGAGATGCAGAAAGTAGACAAGTGTGCAAGGAGATAAGGCGCAAGGTGAAGAGAGAGTTGGCGAAGGCTAAAGAAAAGGCGTATGATGAGTTGTATGAGAGGTTGGACACTAAGGAGGGAGAAAAGGACCTGTACCGATTGGCTAGACAGAGGGACCAAGCTGGGAAAGATGTGCAGCAGGTTAGGGTGATAAAGGAGAAAGATAAAGACAAGCAAGAAGAGTGTGTTGAGAAGATGGAAAGAGTACTTTGAGAGGCTGATGAATGAAGAGAACGAGAGAGAGAAGAGGTTGGATGATGTGGTGATAGTGAATAAGGAAGTGCAACGCAATAGCAAGGAGGAAGTAAGGACAGCTATGAAGAGGATGAAAAATGGAAAGGCAGTTGGTCCAGATGACATACCTGTGGAAGCATGGAGGTGTTTAGGAGAGATGGCAGTGGGATTTTTAACCAGATTGTTTAATGGAATCTTGGAAAGTGAGAGGATGCCTGAGGAGTGGAGAAGAAGTGTATTGCCGCCGTTATTTAAGA
The DNA here is from genome assembly GCF_900747795.2 of Erpetoichthys calabaricus. NCBI lineage: Eukaryota > Metazoa > Chordata > Cladistia > Polypteriformes > Polypteridae > Erpetoichthys > Erpetoichthys calabaricus. Next base: position 138,541,095 of record NC_041395.2, on the reverse strand, counting down.
ATAAGGGGGATGTGCAGGACTGTAGTAACTACAGTGGGATAAAATTGATGAGCCACAGTATGAAGTTATGGGAAAGAGTAGTGGAAGCTAGGTTAAGAAGTGAGGTGATGATTAGTGAGCAGCAGTAGGGTTTCATGCCAAGAAAGAGCACCACAGATGCGATGTTTCTTGTGAGGGTGTTGATGGAGAAGTAAGTAGGCCAGAAGGAGTTGCATTGCGTCTTTGTGGACCTGGAGAAAGCATATGACAGGATGCCTCGAGAGGAGCTGTGGTATTGTATGAGGAAGTCGGGAGTGACAGAGAAGTATGTAAGAGTTGCACAGGATATGTATGAGGGAAGTGTGACAGTGGTGAGGTCTTCTGTAGGAGTGACGGATGCATTCAAGGAAGATTATATCAGGAATTGGCTCTGAGCCCATTCTTATTTGCAATGGTGATGTACAGGTTGACAGACGAGATTAGACAGGAGTCCCCATGGACTATGATGTTTGCTGATGACATTGTGATCTGTAGCAATAATAGGGAGCAGGTTGAGGAGACCCTGGAGAGGTGGAGATATGCTCTAGAGAGGAATGAAGGTCAGTAGGAACAAGACAGAATACATGTGTGTAAATGAGGGGGTGGTCAGTGGAATGGTGAGGACACAAGAAGAAGAGTTGGCGAAGGTGGATGAGTTTAAATACTTGGGATCAACAGTACAGAGTAATGGGGATTATGGAAGAGAAGTGAAAAAGAGAGTGCAGGTAGGGTGAAATGAGTGGAGAAGAGTGTCAGGAGTAATTTGTGACAGACAGGTATCAGCAAGAGTGAAAGGGAAGGTCTACAGGACGGTAGTGAGAACAGCTATGTTATATGGGTTAGAGATGGTGGCACTGACCAGAAAGCAGGACACAGAGCTGGAGGTAGCAGAGTTACAGATGCTAAGATTTGCACTGGGTGTGACAAGGATGGATAGGATTAGAAATGAGTACATTAGAAGGTCAGCTCAAGTTGGACAGTTGGGAGACAAAGTCAGAGAGGTGAGATTGCGCTGGTTTGGATATGTGTAGGGGAGAGATGCTGAGTATATTGGGAGAAGGGTGCTAAGGATAGAGCTGCCAGGGAAGAGAAAAAGAGGAAGGCCTAAAAGAAGGTTTATGGATATGGTGAGATGCAGATGATAGAAAGATACAGAAGAAGATGATCCGCTGTGGCAGCCCCTAATGGGAGCAGCCGAAAGCAGAAGAACAACAACAACAAGGAACCTATCCAATGACAGTTGCCTTTGCCTGAAGAGTCACTACAGTTGGACACAAAATAAAAAATAGGTTTATGCACTGTAAGGTTTCTAAACTCTTTTAGGATTCCACCCAACGGTGCTGTAGCAGTTTGCCCTAAAAGCGAATCCAAAAGATTGCTGTCGCTCTATAAGCACCCGCCGTCGTTGGGTGATGCAAGGAACATTATAAATGCAAGGGAACAGTATTACTTGGCCACTAACCTGGTCACGACCCTGCTGGATTGCTGTGTCTGTGTATAGGAGAGTGGTAGATCCCGCTACAATAAATAACCGCGCTGTTCCTGTTTCACGCTGAATAAAGCTGGTTTTGCTAAAGTACTGAGACTCAGCCTTATGTTTTGGGGTGCATGACAGGGACTCACATCTTACAGCACAAACACATGGTCACAATGCTATAGTAAACATTATACGCTCGTAAGGATGCTGACTAAATGAGTGAGGCATGCCGACTGAGACCAAGCATGGGAGACGATTATCCACAATCCTGCAGCGAGAGAGAAAGAGAGAAGAACCAGCGGCTCAGTTGTGATCACATGGCGCTCAGCCGACAAAGCATATACGGACTACTCATATTGTAAGACCTCGCTCATTTATCATGTTAAAATTTATTTTAAAATTTGGCTTGTCTTGCAAAACGCTTGCAAACTAAGTTACTCGCAATCCAAGGTTTTACTGTATAGACATTGAACAATAACAAACATGACAAAACAAAAAATTAAGTTAGATTAGTTGAACTTTTTCTCTCCTTTAGAAAAAGAAAAAAAACTTATGAATTCTACATCTTGGCCTTGATAGCTCTTTTTCTGTCTTGTAGAAAAAAGCACACAACTTATGAATTCTGATCTTTCAACTCCTGGTTAACATGGATAAATTCTTCAGTTAGCTATGAACATTCTCTTACCTGCACCATGGCATTCATTTACTCACAGCTAGCCTGCACTGGCTCATTATCCCCCACATTGAGTTTCTGTGTGTGTGAGTTGCTGCTCCGCAGTTTCTTACCAGATTTAGGAACAGACTTACAACAGCTAAAGACTTATCTTTCACAAAGTGTATTACTTTCCAGTTACAGTGACACCAATACCATAATACATTAGCTGGCTTTGTCCTGACTACTAAGTTACAATTTGTTTTTTCCTTGGTTGGCTTTCTCCAGATACATGAAAGAAACTTTAGCACACTTTCTTTTTTCAGGAGTTCTTTTCCTTCATTGCCTTGGTCACACCTTCTGGTTATGAGCGGTACTGCAGTTTTGTCTTCAAGGTTTTTATGTTTAAAATCATCGTTGCTAGCAAAGTTATACCTGCTGGGTGGCTGGTGATCAGTCAGCTCCCATTGTTAGTATACCTCTATTGTACCTACAGTCTTCCCCTCTACCAGCACTTGTGATCTTTTCAAGGTCTGGACTGTTGGCACCATCATCCAACTCCTTTTACAAATGGTCTTCCATTCTTCCATTCCAGCACTGTTTACCCTTTAGTGTAGAAGGAATTGGAATATATTTGTTACAGCCACATCCTATTCACTGTGGGGTCCTGCTATGGGCAGCCAAAATTATGGTCACGTTTAGAGCATTGAGCTGATGGATGAAGCAAACACCTGGGGTGTCTGTGGTGGTTTTAAAGGAAGGAGCAGATGTCCTACCATTGGTTTCTTGAGCGCACAGTAAGTAAGCCTAATTCTTTTTGTTTGACGATTGGAATGAAGTTTTGTCCATCAGTGTTACCACTGAATTATGACTCAGAGTTTGAATTTGGGAGTCCAGATGGTGCCTCTAAGAACTCTGTCTGAGTGTTACTTGGTCTGTGATTGAGCATCTTATCAGATAAGGTACAGAGACTGCATGCTAAAGAGGGGTCCAATTATGGAAACTGTGACTTTTTAGTTGACATTTACTGGCCCAAGCAATTCAAGAAAGGATAACATCAGTCTATCAAATAGCAGATGACTTTGAAACACTTGAACTGCCATATAACATTGTAACACAATGAAAGTCATTTTGATCATGCGTCTTAGCCATTACAACATTGGTTAAATAACTACAGCTTGCATAATGGTGCCAATTGTAAAGCGCTGGTGGGGGACAAGAAGTAAGAGTAGGCACAACAGTGAAGGCCACATGATTGGCTATATAAAAAGGCAGGCTGTTTACCTGACAAAGTGACCCTCAGGTCACAGACCTATTCCATGTGACGTCAAGTGGATCTGGGTGGGGTTTGGGGAGTTCAATCAGGGAGATCAGGCATGGGTCCAACATGACATGTGGAGTGCCAGGTGGTTCTGGCTTTTACCAAAGAATGTGTGCAATTCTTTTTTTTTTTTTGTGGATGAGGCAGATTAGTCCATTGAAGGTCAAACTCCTTTTGAATGCAGTAAATCAAACAAAATTATTTTCTCTTAATGAAAGCTTGCTTGTTATCACTGCTGCAAAACACACTACTAAGCCAAAGTCTAGGAGGACGAGCCTAGTTGTTCCAGATGGTGTTACTGACTGAGGAAGTGATCATGGGATGTTCAGAGAAATACTCCCTTACCTTCTGCTGAGTCAGCTGAGTGTGAATATGTGTGATCTAGTTATTCTCACTGTGTAAACTATAATGAGCCGGCTCTGTTAGACATCTGAGATATTTCTTGGGGCAAAATTTTATATTATTAATAACTAACAAATTGCCAATTGCTGTTTGACCTTTACTAGTAAACCTGAGGTTATCCCAGATGCAGGTAGAACCACACCTGACACTCAGTCATACTTGGCATTTCCTGCTCAGTGCATGTCTTTGGCTTGCAGAGCATGAACAGATGGACTAAAACTTAGCTTAAAATGAGCAAATACCTGAGTGAGACAGCAAAAGTCAATACTTTTCAATCTTTCAACCTTCTTCTGGTTTAACCAAAGCTTTGACCACAACTCTAGGTGCAGATTTACTATTCCTGTGGTGTTAGTGCTTACCGATACAATGGTGTCTCAACATTAGGAACCAATAGTGTACTGCCCATCAATGCCAGCAGATGGTGCTGTTTGTCAAAAATCTCAATTATTAATGTATTGTTAGAATGTTTATTAGCAAACTCATCTTAGTCATTCATAATTATTTTCTTTCCAATTTCCAGGATTTGAAGTTTCTGATTTATTATGATATTCCCTTTTTAGTTTGGTTGATTTTATTTCTGTTCCTGCTGCTGGCAGGCCCTTCGATGCTGACAGTGTTGTGGCATATCTTTATGTGTGTGCAGCCTGTTCAGTTCTGCCTTGACACGTGAAGGCTAGAGTCTTTTTTAAGTGATCATTGTTTGAATTTTGTGTAATGCAGTTTACCGGCAGCATGAACTTGTACTTATCACGGCACTGATATAGTCATCAGAAATGTTGTAATGATTTAAGTCGATTACTTATGTACTAGATAATTATCACTTTACCCACTGACAATGACAAAAATATATATATATGTTTGGGTCCTCATCAGCCTGAGGAATTATATTGTACATTCTTAGATTGAAGTTGCAAATGTCTTTAGTGTTGACTGTTTCATATTTGTTGTGCACTGAATGAATATACAATTGAATGTATAAATATATTTTAATACAATCCTTCAGTGGTCGTACTCTATGACAAAATGATCTGTTTATAGATCGAATGACTTTATATCATCACTGGTTCTGTTAGCCTAATACAAAGTGAAACATAGCGTCTCTCCCAAACTCCTTCACACTGATTTTCCTGGAAACCCTCCAACAGCACTCTAATCTTCAGGGCTCCTTCCACATAGTTCCAATGATCTTTTCTCTGCCTTGTCCGCTGCCTTCACATTCACATCATTGGCTCCACCTCACATCGCTCAGTTCTGATCAGAGACAACACCATCTGCATTCGCCTTTACCCATTCAGTAAGTCAGTCTGACACTCAGTGTTGGGCACATTACAAGATCAGTGGTAGGATGAATAGCAGCACCAATTTTAGTGTGGATGTGCACGATGGGCTGGCATGCTGTCCAAGGCATTTCCTCATTTGCACCTTCTGCTGTTAAGTCAGAGGCCCATCCAGATTAGGCCTTTAGCTAGGTTAAGCAGAATGTTTGTTTGTAACACTGTTGGAGCTAAAAAAAGGCTGAAACCAAGAAAAAACTACTTGTAAGAAACAGTCCTAAGAGCAGTGCAGGTGTACCTCTCCTCCTCCTAACACTCTAGAACTCTCTGCCTCAATGTCAGACCTCATATGTTTATCTTTATAACTCCTAAGTCTGAAATTGCTACAGCAGCCTGTTTAAAACAGTTCTGGCTCACATTTTATAACAGTTTAAACCTCAAGCAGTAAGCACGAGGTCCTCAATCAGAGTACCTTCCATACTAACTTTAAGCTGTAAACTCTACTCTTAATTGCACTTTGCACAATCGCAGTTCACACAGAGGGTACACATTTCCAAAGTGGAATGCAAGATGGTTTTGTGCTTTGTCCAGGGCCACACATGGAGCTTGTTGGGAGAATTGAGTTTTGTTTTCGCAACCAAGTGACTAAACCAGCTGATCATACAGAGTGACATTTTAAACACAATAAAGCCTCTGAATTGTTTACAAAGTCAGTTTGTGTTTGTTACAGATCTGGTCAAGGGTATTTGACCAGCGGGTGGCACAGAGGTTTGCACAGCTGTCTTATAGTTATAGGGACCTTTGCTCAATTCCAGGCCAAAAACTGTCTGCTCTCATGGAGCCTGTCTGATCTCAGTATGGCCATATACCTTTCAGTGTAATGCAGTTCCCTTTTGTAACTGAGCCATTGTAAATTGGTCCACCTCGAAAGTGTGAGGGAATTAGCAGTTCAGGACTGGTCCCAGCTGATGATGTCAGCCTAACCCATAAGAATGTTGGAAAAATGGATGGATTTCACTGAAAATAGGGACATAGAATTGAAGTACTCTTTATGTTTTATTACAAAACCTAGCTGTGCTACCCATCTCAGATGGATGAGTTGAAATCTAAGTAATCAAGGTAGACCTCATGTTTTTTATTTGATACATGGGTTGTCCACTTGGTCTGGTATAACAATACGCACTTGATCCCTTTCCCTCGCAGCAGCCTTTTCCTCTCCAGATAGAGCCTCCTGTTCTCGTCACTCCCTCTCAGCTTCACTTGTCAAACTGACCACTCTTACAAAGTATTTTGATGGGAAAATGTAACAGTGGCCTGTTTTAGTAACTCCAGACTAGTCATGTGGGGCTTTGGTTTCCTGACGTGCATGTCAATGTATTGTTATTTCCATTCATCCATTGCCTACCACATGAAGTTATCAGCCATTAGCACTACAGTTATAAACCTTAATCATGTGGCCTGAGTGAGTGCAAGAAAGTTGCTGCCACAGTTCTGATGCTGATGTATAACATCGGACAACAGAACAGGCAGATAAGACCAATTTTTTATTTTTATAACCTTTTTTGGCAGTTTTATTATGATTTTTTTAATCATTCTTCTATAGTGTATATGTTTTGCCTATTTTCAAATTAGCATTCCTTACCCTAGAAAAAAGATGGACACAAAGAGGCCCAGACACTTTTCCTTTCATTAAGGTGGATTTTAAAAATGTGGTAACTTTGTTCAAAATTTACTTTGTGGAATGTTAATCAGAGAGAGCTTCTCTTCCTACAGAAATGAACAATATCAAGTTGCAGTAACCCTGGGGTGAACCATTAAAATTTCTCCTGACCTGCAGGTGAACTGCACAAAGTCCCTATGTTCAAAAAAAGATCGCTGACAAAAGAAATGGACTCAATAAAAGGCCATCTGTGTTAGACGTACTTCATTTTCTGGATTAATATCATGTTACTGTGTGTGAGAGCTAAAAGGCCTGTATCAGATATATTTATAATTATTAGAGCTTGCCAAAATTCCAACTGCAACCTTTGAGTCAAACACATCAGAAAAAAATACCTAAAGTGAATAATGGGGCAGTAAATGGTCATTACCCAGATATAATTAACAATTATTATCTCTGATGGATGACCTCAGGCATCCTGTTACGTTAGCACCGGTTCAATGAAAATGGACCTTTTAGTCAGCCACGTGGAAGTCTGGTTTTTAAAATGGATATTTGGTGCTGGTAAACAAAGCTTGTTGTCTTTTTTGAACACTGTCTGCTGTATTTTTAGTAACGGCTGCTTTTTACCTCACATATTGTAGAAGCGGCTGTAATGGATTTTTCATCTCTAGTTCAGTATAAATTGAGTAATACAGGAAAGCCTGTAAAATAGATGAGGAGAATATTGACTTAAATGTTGGTTCCACTAAATTCTGAACTCTGTAAATATTATTTTCATTTGATTAAGGAATAATCATAGATATTAATGAGAGAAGAACACTGATAAAAACAAAACTTAATCCTGTGCATGACATACAAAGTGTTGACGTAAAGCCAGCATGATTCTACTAATCTTTATTCTCTGCAAATCTTTCATAGGAAGCATTATTACAAATTACTGTACCAAACAACTAATGGTGTACAACACATTAAGCGACGCACTTAACAATGGTTGCTGTATATAGTGCGGTGCTTTAGTGTGGAACAAACAGAACTATTTACTAAATTTATGACATATCTGTGCTGCTCATGTGGAGTGCTTATCATTTGTATTGGCTTTGAAATCAGCACTTGAATGTTTAAGTTTGGTTAAATTCCAGCCAATCAGCTAGTTCAGGATCCTACTGACTACACCATGTTTCCAAATGCAATGCTCACCCACATCCTTGTACAGGTCCAATGTAGGTCTCAAAAGTCATTTGTAGTAAGGAACAGGTTATGAGTCTGCCATTCTTGACTGTCTGAGCTCTGCTCTTTGCCCTCATTCTATGTGATGCCAGCCATCTCATTACACTGCTGCTTTGTATGTATTCGAAGTCCCATGTTTCATGATTTAGAACACATAAAATGGCAAAAAGAGATGCAGACCTCAAAATATTCAAAATCAGACCATCAAACATCTAGTCTGAAACCCAAAACCAGACTTCCCCCCAGGTAGCCTGACCCCATACTGCAAAGACAGGTTTCAATGTCTACTCCAAAGAGTAGAGTCAGGCCTTTAAAATTCAAAAAATATGCTTTAAATGTCCCAAATCTACAAAAGTAGATTTGTAGTACAAGTACAGGAAGTATAGAAAGTAGTACAAAGGAGAGGAAACTGTAAAAAAAACTCTAAATGAAAGGACAAGGTTGGAGAAGAAACTTTATAAATGAAGAATTTAAAAAAAAATTTAACTTTGAACTTTTACAAAAAGAAGTATTAAAAAATGCAAGGCACAGAAAAAATAAACTAAAAGAGTGTGCCAAGAAAAGGAACCCAAGGCTGATAAAACATAGAAACCATAAAGAAAGAAGCAAGACATTGAAAGACTAGAAAAGTTCAACAACAATATCCCAGATACTGAATTCCAACAACTCTCAATGAACTACTGAGGGACTCATTTCCTCCATCTAAGTATAAAAGCAGGGGGGCGGTCCCTCTAGAGACATCATGGTGGCTCCACCTCTTAAAGCTCCACCCACAGAAAATAAGAAACATAACTAATTTGAAAGGCCATACCCACAATACCTAACAATCTTCTTCTATAATACAATACCGTGGGTGTTCATTTGTCTGTCCAGGATTTTAAATCACCTGTAACTCGCAAACCGTTTGAACTATTGACCTGAAATTTGATACACATATATCTATGTGATGTCTACTATGTGTTTTTGGGGTGATGAGTGACCTCCAAGGTCAAAGATCAACCCAGGAAGGTCAAGGTCAAATATCAAATAACCTGTAGCCTGAAATTTGGTATGCATATGCTACGCTGAAACTCTGCACTACAGCTTTATATTAAAAGCAAAGAGTTTGGGAATTATTCCTCTTTTTATTTTATTTTATTGTAGAATCAACTCTCAGCAGTAGCCATGCGGCGCATGCGTACAGGAGCTGTTCTCATCCCTACCACCTTCACCGTCACATCTCCTACCTCTTCATATCTTAAATCATTCTTGAGGCAGATTGAAGATTTAAGTGCCAGCTTAAGTGAAAAATTAAGGAAAACGTACTAAGTAATTGCAACACAAACACTGACTTAATCAGTTTTAATGGAAAAGATGTCAATGAAAGAAGAGAAGAAGCGGAGAAAAGTGAAGAGCGGCTCAGGAAGCAGCAAGCGCATCAACCTCTGAGCAAATGAATGCTAAACGTACAGAGAAAGAGGATGAAAACTAGGAATGCTCAAGTCAAGTGTATTCACTGCACATTATCGAGTAGTGCGCCGTTACTGTTATTTAAGTAAATCAATATAAACAGAAATGACATAAAAATAAAAAACACATGAAAAATATTAATTCAAAAACAACATTGAAAAGAAAAAAGTACTTAAGCCAGGAAGTAAAAGCTGACTGAAACATAACGCCATGAGCCAGAAGAGTGGGGGTAAAATAAAAAGAACATTAAATCCTTCTGAGTGAACTGTGCCTTACTGCAGTGTACGTGAAGCCCCTTAGCAGTGGTGGACCATAAGGCATATGAAATCCTAATTGTTGCAGAAACCATCACAATACATAATATAAAGCATAACTTGATGTTTTATGTTTTGCTTTGCACAACCTACTTGGAAACAAAGTAATGCTTGCTCTAAAAGGAGCTAGTAAAATGCAAAGAAATAGGGTGAGTGTTAGGGAATTGAAGAAGAGGCCTGAGTTGCCTTGAAAGCTTGCACATTGTGATCGGTCCAGTTAGCCAATAAAAGGTGTCATTTTGCCTGACTTCTCATTTCACACGGTACAACACCCTACTACTTCAATATTTACAAAAATGAACACAAAAACATCATACACATCAGTCAGTTGTTTTATCCAGCAGCACAGGTTCTTAGCAGTAATAAAACAAAAGATGAAGATTGTTTTACCTGACTACATTCTTTGATCTGTTGCTTGCTCCAGATTGGACTGTATTGTTTCTGCTTAATTCCTGACTCACAGCCTGGTCTCTTCTTACAGCTCCAGCCATATTTTCTGTCTGTATGGATCATCCAGATTCATCAATTAAATACTACTTGTGCAATAAACACTATGTAATATTGAGGATTATAAACCTTATGATTACAGTAATGGCTTTCTGCACCCAACAATGTGGACTTGGAGGGTAGCAATAGGTAATTAACATGTCTCGTATCTGACCAATGTTGACATAATTGTTTGGTGATTCATTTTTTTTAACAAAGTCAAAAATAAATCAAAATGTCAAACTAAGGAGCAATCAATATATGAAATAAACTCACACTTCACACTCCATCCCATGTCCCATGCCATACCAAGACCTTCAACTGACCATACCACTACACTCGACCAAGAGGGCAATGGCATCACCGCTGTCTGCTCATGAAAGACTTACTTTTGAGATCAATAAAATCCAAGCTGTGAATGGAGTTGCTGGATGCTCCATTAATTCATGAGGCTGATATCTTTGACAGTGCTGGAGTACCTTGTCCATTCCTGGCAGAGCTCACGCCAGTGGTTGCTCTGAGCTCCCAGTGTTTGCTGTGTTTGTTACTATGTTGTGTCTCTAGAATAATGCACCAAACATCATTGTTTTAACTCTGTCATGGTCTTTACGTGTCTCCTCAGTTTATCACTAGAGAATATACCAGTGGTATTACCAGGATCTTACTTGGCGGGGTCATTCAGACATGAAGGGACTTTTGTAAAACCAAAAATAAGCTAATACTTTATTTTTACTAATTTTCCATTGGATGGGAAGGCTTTCTTTTTTGGTAGGCAATGCTCACCTATAGCCATGCCCGTGGATTATAGCAAATAAGTAAGAGAAGAATGTGAATTTGGTTCTCTTGGAAGACTCCTCTGTGAGCTTAGTGGCTCATTATTGTGATCTGGCATTGATGGCACTTAAGTAATTTGCTCTGCAGGCTTTGGTAGAACATCATTAAGCATTGCCAAGGGGTAGTGCTGGCACTTTGTGACATTGCTCAATTGAGTCAAAATATCCTCTCAGTTTGTTTGGACATGGTTGAGCTAACTTGCTGACACAACATGTTGGTTCTGTGACCCTAAAAACAATGCCACATTGCTTGCTGTTTGGGGCCAGTTATTTAAAATGGCTGAGCAGTGTGAAGGCTTTTAGATCACAACCTTTGAAAGAGGCATAAGGTAGAATTTGCTAGAAAATTGTCTGATTCATGTAAAAACTATATAACCATTTCCATAATTGTTTCCTTGAAAGGTGTTATGAGAAGGTTCTTACTTCTGATTATTTTTATTTTTCTCCATGATCTCTGAAATTATTAAGACCTTGTGTTCAGGGTTTTAGAGGTCAAGGAATCTCATGGCCACATCTGTTTTGGTGCTTGATACATTTTGAGCTTTCTTCCACAACAGCATTTTGAGAGGTATTTGTGGGTGTGTGCAATGCCTTTGCTAGGCGCATATCATATCCAGGTCGAGTATGAAGGTTACTTGCTTCAATCCTCCATTTCCTGGTGGTCCTTGATTGGATTGAACCTAAACATTAAAACTTTAAATACTTTGTTGTTTACAAAAATGTCTGGTTAACAAATTTTGGCTCTGCTTTTTGACTTCGATTTTGGATTTATGTCTCTGTTCTGGTTTCATGTATGTTTATTAGCTTTGGAATTCTTGCCCGTTTCGATTTTTGTCAAATGTAATGCTTATTTGTTTCTTTACTGGATACAGCCCACCACTTGTTGCTTTGGTTACAATTCCCTTCTTGATTCCTTTTCTAAATTCTCCTACTGTCCCAACATGCATCAGTACAGATAATGCCACTTTAATACAGTGCATGTTTAAACATATTTCAAACATAGAAAAGAGAAGGGGCATAAGAAATATTGCAGATTTCAGATATGGAGTGTTTGCTGACTAACATAAATCCTGGAGAGGTTTATATTCATTATGACCAACAGGACATGTTGTAGCACTCCAAACCTCAGATGAAACCTCACACACAAGTCCCGATATAAATGAAAGGTTTATTAACAAGAATACCTTGTACAAAGGCACCAAAAGTGACATAAACCAAAGAATTCTTCTCTGTTTGTTTCTCTGTCTTATCCTCCACACCTCCCAGGGGAGCTTTGGGACAGCTTAGTCATTAACTAAACAAATGGGCTTGATGGACTGAATGAACTCCTCTAGTCTGTCAAATGTCTTATGTTCTTATGCTCTATGTCCTCCACAACTGACTCCGCCTCTCCCAATGGAGGTTGAGTGGCGCCTTTTATCTTGGACCAAGGAGTACATCTGGTACCAGTGCTTAACCCAATTGAAGCACTTCCAGGTCAGTCAGAAATCCCATAAAGTAGAGAGCATAACTCCCTGCAGCACCCTCTGGTGGCATCCACAGACCCCAGCAGGACTGCCCTGCAGCACTAAAGTTCCCAATGGGTATCTGAATGGGGGCCAAAGCCCATGATGCTGCCATCTACCTGGTTGGGGGAGTATACAGCTTTGAAACAAAGCTTCTGTTATATTGGCCTCCCAACTGGTTAAGGGAATGGGACCAATGCCTTTACAGCATGTTTTATTCTGAAATGAAACTCTTCATGCATTTTGTTACATTCGAAGGCATGTACCAATAACCAAATTGAACTTGACACCTTGATTTTTTCTGTGTGTTTAGGTTGATTAATAGAAAAAAACTCAGTCTACGTCAGAGGTTCTGTATTTCCAGGATACTACATCTACAGTATGAACAGCTTGCCGTTATTCATCTTAATTTCATTTATAGTACTAGGGGGCTGTGCCCCCTGCTTACTTCGCTCTCCCACCCCTCCCCTAAGGGGCGCACTGCGCACTTCATGTCCCTGCCGCTCACGTTGTGAAGGGGGTGCTCAACGCTCACTAAGGAAATGAGGTCGGATCAGCTGCTGTCTTGCTGCTGCTGAGTTGTGTGTTCTGCTTGTCACTCTGCATGTTAATCATTTAAAAGCCTGTACAGCAGCTGTCCTTTTGTCTCGCGTGATGTCAAATTGTCTTAGACTGTTTATACTGTATTGAGGATTTGTTCTGTTCTGTGTATTGTATTGTATTGTATTGACCCCCTTCTTTTAACATCTACTGCACGCCCAACCTACCCGGAAAGGGGTTTCTCTTTGAACTGCCTTTCCCAAGGTTTCTTCCATTTTTCCCTACAAGGTTTTTTTTTTTTTTTGGGTGTTTTTCCTTGTCTTCTTAGAAAGTCAAGGCTGGGGGGCTGTCAAGAGGCAGGGCCTGTTAAAGCCCATTGTGGCACTTCTTGTGTGATTTTGGGCTATACAAAAATAAATTGTATTGCATTGTGTTGTATCACGTATCGTCTCCTTCCAAGCCTTCCAAGATTTTTTTTTATAATAGAGAGATGTGTCCCTGCTCAATTCAAACAAACAAGCTTTGCAGTTGCAGTGTATGCTTTTACATCTTGGCTGGAACAACACACTTTTGTAAAACCTTTTCTGAATTTTGGTGGTAGTTGGCCAGTGCTTATTTTCTGGGCCTGGCTCAGGTTTTCATGCTCTCTCAGCATTCTTTTCTTCAGCATTAAGCTTAACATGAACTTTATTCTTTATTACTGTCTGAAACCTCTAAACTCTGTTGGCACTGACTGTGTTGTCTTTATTTGCTTGTTCATTTTGTTTCATTGTTGCATGTGTCACTGTTGGTCTTGTGTTATTGTTTAGTTTTATCATTAGTTTTTTGATGTTTTCACATAACCATTTTGTATGTAGTTTTAACAGCAGCCGTTGCTAGTCATGTGACACTGAAGTCACATGACATAGGCGTCATCAAGTTGCTGCCGTAAAAGAACAGGAGCCACAAATCTGGGGTTTATAATTAAGGAGAATCACAGGCTAAAGTGTGTTTACAAATAAAAGTTTTTAGTGTAGGTTTCTGACTTTATCTTTAATTCCATCACAGATGTTTCCATTTTTATTTCATTCATAAATTTGTTTGTTTATTTGCATTTTCTTTTTCATTTAATTATCCATTCTCATTGTATTTATCTCTTTGCATATTTGGGATTTTTATTGTAAATCACTTTGGTCAACTTGTAGTTGTGTTAAAAGTGCTATATAAATAAAGCTGATGTGACTTGACTTGATTTGTAACTGAAGTTCTTTCTTTTCCTTATTGTAAAGCACATTGAGCTACACTTTTTGCATGAAAATGAGTGATATAAATAAATGTTGTGTAACCTGACTTTGAATTTACTTTAGTGGACAGGCACCTCTTCCAAATGTTACCTATAGTATAGTGGCACTCAAAGTTTAATGGGGTTCCCCCCATCAAATGTTATTGTGTTATGGCACTCAAAGTTTCACAAGGCCTACCTAGAGTACCAGCACCTTTTCTTAGCATACCAGTGTATCGCAGCACTACAATTTTGACACACTCTCTGATCATTTGCTAGTGTATCCCCATAATTTAGTTTCACTTCTAGTACTGCTTCTAGTGTTCAGATCTTTGTTTATCAAGCCTTGTCTGCTACCTGGATGTCATGATTCAGGTAGGGGCTCATCCCTGGCTCAGATTGTCATGATTAGGGCTGAAATTTGAGGTCTTATACCCTTTCCCTGTTATGGAAGCCATACTTGTGTGCCGTTGCCAGGGTTGCATTCTGTGTTTCTAGGGGTGGAGTCTCCAGGGTGGTGACCTCGAATTAACCAACAGACAGAATAAAAGGTCAGCCTTTTGTACTGAATCGTTGTCTTCATAGGTTTTTTAAGTCCAGAATTACATTTTTATATTTATTTTGTATTTCATCTTGTTTTTTTTTAGTCTAATTTTTTTTCTTGCATTTACACAATGCTCCAAGTTCATCACATGACTGCTCTCATCACAGGTAGGCTTAAGGGTACATTGCTCCCCTAAGCAGACTTGGTTGTAGGCACCCAAAAAAGAAACATCCAAAATGGGATCCTTCTTTTAGCTCCATGTGGTCAGATCAGTAACTGAAATTGGCAAAGGAGAAAGGAGGTATGGGTTAGTGCTCATTTTTGTATATGAAATAGACAAGTGGGGAGGAGGTACCCTTTGGAGATCGGTGTCCTTGTGATCATATGTGAAACTGGGCATGGGACCCCCTACTTGGCCTAAGTCTAGAGCCGGTGTCGCTATAAATATAACAGTAGTAAAAACCCTTGTTATTCCTCAGAGGATACATATGCTATGCTTCACAACTCTTAGTGATAGTTTGTTTCTACACAAGTAAGTCCTAGTGCTTGGTTTCTGAACTCTTTTTGCTTTGTAACTTTTGATTCTGGTTTTGCCTTTAGGTATTGTTTGCATGATCTCTTTTTATTCTCAATTGCGACCTCAGCAGCAATTTTTGGTACACATTCTTCATTTCGTGATCCTTGCTTCAATCGCAATAATCCAGAAAGACTATGTGTCTTGTAATTTTGTTTTAAAGAATTTGTTTTCTTTTGAATATTATTTTTTTGTAAATTCTGTTTTTGGCTTAGTTGTGTCTTTAATGTATTTATATAAAATTATGGTATTTATTAATGATTATGTATTTATTTTTGTTGCATTAATATTATATGTAGTTAATTAAGTTGTCTGCCCTGTCTCCTCTGTGTAGAACCAAATATGCAGCTAGTATGTTAAAGGAAGCCAGCTTCTGTACTGTGTCTTGATTTTGATTCCTGTTTGCATTCTTGCTTCTTTTGTGATTATTGAGTTTGCGGGCTTCAACACTTGCTGTGTTTCAAGGTGCAGCTTATTTGGTTCTTTTAAACAATATCTACTTTTACTCCTTTTTTCTGTCTTGCCTTTTCTTTAAGAAACATTGTTTTTATTTGTGCTTTGGACCCAGACCTGTAAAGTGGGCAGCTATGGCTTTTTGTGTTTTTGTTTTTTTCAAGTCCCACTTCCATTTTTGTGGTTTGTTGTGTCAAGAATCATAAGACCTGAGTTCTGATTTGAATTTTCCATTTATCTAATTAATTTCCATCCATCCATTTTCCAACCCGCTGAATCCAAACACAGGGTCACGGGAGTCTGCTGGAGCCAATCCCAGCCAACACAGGGCACAAGGCAGGGAACCAATCCCGGGCAGGGTGCCAATCCACCGCAGATCTAATTAATTTCCCTATTGTTAAAATATCACTCCTAGGTTGTTCATATTGTGCCCTTTTCTCCAAATGGTCATTATACACATACAGTAAGTTACTGTCTTTATTTTTAACATGTACTTATGCTATTTCTTGAGACCTTGTATTACCTAATTGATTTGTACAATGTAATCTTACACCCAATGCTCAGCAATTTCTCTTATTAAATTTTAAAAGCAATATAATCTCTCATTAGTTAGCTTATGAGTCTCAAATCACTCATAAAATAAAAAACTCCTGGTACATTTTCATAACGTTTTGCAAGCAACTCTTCTGTGTTTTGGCATTAGATATGCTTCAAAGTGATGATGATGTTATTGCTGTAACACACAGAGCCATGTATTATAGAGGTGCCTTCTTCTTTCTTTAATTTGCCTCTTTCTTAAATGGGCCAGAACGCATTTAATTTGCATGTACTTTGAACTTACAGCAGCACAAGGACTTGTTAAGGCTGATAGCACTTGATTCCATCCACAGTATCAGGACTACTGCAGTTGGTTTGTGTTGTTTAATTGATTATTCTTTTCATTCTGATTCTCTGGCATACCATGATATTATGTTACTACAGTAAATCCTTTCTGGTTTATTTAACACTCTTTGCAAATTAGTGACTTTCAAGATACTAAAGTGGTACAAACAGACCCAATTTTAAAAT
The DNA here is from genome assembly GCF_900747795.2 of Erpetoichthys calabaricus. NCBI lineage: Eukaryota > Metazoa > Chordata > Cladistia > Polypteriformes > Polypteridae > Erpetoichthys > Erpetoichthys calabaricus. Next base: position 138,524,034 of record NC_041395.2, on the reverse strand, counting down.
ATATTCACTTGTAAGGCACTGCTTCTCCTGCAGCCTGCTAATTCTTGCTGTCTGGACATTTTCATTCTGACTGTGTATCAACCTGTGACATCTTCAGTATTGTCCATGGCATTTACATGTAAACAGTGTCCTCCAGTCGCACAGTGAGGAAACTGAGTAATTGTCACATCCCCCATTTTTCAGTTTGCCAGTCCGAAAGAAGGTTGCAGCAAATAACAGACTCGGTGAGCAGTGACCATGTGCTATATAAGCCAACAACTTGCTCCATCTGATACAGAGGAGAACTGGCTGGCTCTACTCTGAGATCTCTTATATTGCAGATCTTCTCATTCTGCTGTGGAGAATGAGCCATTTCACCCAATGTAGGAGCCTCAATCTTCCAGTCTCTGTCTAAAGCCCAGGAATGTAGTTAGAGATGACCATCTATGAAAGCTCTAGCTAAGCACTTATCATATTCTTCCACACATTAGGCACCTCACTTGCTGTACTACTGCTTCTGATCTGCTCTAATCTCCTGGACAATTTTGGGTTTGCTTTTACCTTCATTTACAAGCAAGTCCTTGAGGTTCACTTCTCTTTCCCCAGGAGACACTCTTTTCCAGGAGTGGACCAAGACCTCAGATTTTGAGATGGTGATTCTTACTGAAGGGCGGCACGGTGGCGCAGTGGGTACCGCTGCTGCCTCGCAGTTGGGAGATCTGGGGACCTGGGTTCGCTTCCTGGGTCCTCCCTGCGTGGAGTTTGCATGTTCTCCCCGTGTCTGCGTGGGTTTCCTCCGGGCGCTCCGGTTTCCTCCCACAGTCCAAAGACATGCTGGTTAGGTGGATTGGCGATTCTAAATTGGCCCTAGTGTGTGCTTGGTGTGTGGGTGTGTTTGTGTGCGTCCTGCAGTGGGTTGGCACCCTGCCCGGGATTGGTTCGTGCCCTGTGTTGGCTGGGATTGGCTCCAGCAGACCCCCGTGACCCTGTGTTCGGATTCAGTGGGTTGGAAAATGGATGGATGGATGGATTCTTACTGAAACTGAGTCCAAAATATTACCATTTCTTGGCTAGTTCTCATCCTTGCTAATACAGAGGTTTTTAACTTCTACAAAGACCTTTAGCAAGAGCAATAGAGCAAACCAAAACAGATGGTTTTTGTAATCTTTTTAAGTACTCTGCCTCTCGTTCTCTCTCTTCATAGGAAGACAAATCCACCAAGTGTGGGATTTTCTCTAAGTGCTCTTTTCATCATCTTAACAATACCCGTACAGTATTTGAGAATTGGGGATTACATGACTATTAAGGCTACTCTCTAGAATACTCAACTGGATCAATAACTGCACTGTGTCTTCCAGCTTCACAACTCAGCTTCTTCACCAACACAAAGGTGTAGTGGGTCAGCATGACACTGACAGTTGAGGTCTTGACCAGGAAATGGAGTGAATTATAGGTACTCCATTAATGCCAGCCATTTTGATTCTACATAGATAAGCCAAACAATTGCCTCCTAATAATTTCTTTTTGAAGTGCTTTGCTCTGACAATTATCTTCAGGAAGGTATGGCTGATTTATAATTCAGAGGTGAACTTTGGTTGCTGCACACCCTCACCAAATAATGTAACTTGAAATAAAAGTGCAGGATTACTGCACAATTAGCACACATTGGTTTAGGACGTTGCTATGGGATGGTGTGAACTCACCATAAGAAGGAATGATCTGGCTTAGGACTTTCTAGACGTACTGCAAGTTGAACTTTTTAACAACATTATATGTGATTAGTCAATAATGTTACTTTAATTCACATTTTTAAATTTTTGCTATATCAACACTGTCAGTCTCTGTGTGACATAAATTGGGGCGCTGTACGTTTTTACTTCTTCACAAATAGAACAACTAAGTGAAACTTATAGTTGTATTTGAGTGATCGATGTTTACTGCTGTGCACTTGGTGACATCTACACATGCATTTTCAGAGCAGTAACACATGATGGATAAATATGGCCTTAGCTTCTTGCTTCCCACCAGTCTGCGTTTTGCCACAAACTGTTTATAGGACCCCATGCTGTGCTGTTATCAGTTTCCCATGGAATTCAGTGCCCATTTTAGCTTAGCACAGATATCAAATACATGACCGTTTCTGAGCTTCCTCCCAATGACCTAGCGCTCACTCCATGCAAGACATGTCATGGTTTTCATGTGCCTTTCCTTACTGTGTCTTTACTTGAACCAGCATGCTACAGCCATGAGTAAATGCTTTAAACAATCGTTTTGGCCTCTACAGTAACGTGGCTTGTTGAGAATAAATGCTTACACACTTGATGAAATTCACTTCTTTGAAGAACTGCAATGATTCACTTCTTAGAATAAAATTCAACAGCTGCTACTTTTACTGCCCATGTTTTCCTTTTGTAGGTAGAATCTGACAGGGAAGTTTGAGAATGTATTCTTTTTTATACTGGAAAGAAACCTCCTAGCAAATTCTCTCACATATAACATGCAACATGATCTTGCAAAATGAATAATAAAATCACACATCACATTCTGAAGGGCATATTGCAGATGTTAAAATTGGAATATTAACCAAGCCCTGAACATGTTCTCTTTGGGACCTCTGTTCCTGAACTCCCCGACAGGAGAAGCTCTTCTTGATCTTGACATGAACGTTGAGTTCATCTAGAAGGGGTACATCCACTAGCTTACTTCAGGGCACCTTACTATCTGTTTGGGTTCTCCAGGCCTGCCCAGGAAATGCCCTGTCCATCTGTGGTGTCTCATGCATTAGTGGCCATCTGTTGATGTCCAGAATATATGGTCTGAGTTCAGGTGACATGACTACAAAGTCTGGTGTTTGGCCCAAGGCACTCTGGTCCCAGATATGCTAATAAGTAGTCTTGTTTTTGAATATGGCAACTGTTGTGGATGATACTTGAGAAGCACCAAAACCTAAATGAGAGTTCACCACTCGAAGTCAGGTCAGGGAGGTCATTCCTCAAGTGTTGTGAGGAGTAGCAAACCATTAAATTTAGTGTGTTGGTGTAAATAAGTAATGTTTGAAAATAAAACATTTATCTACTTACGTCCAAGAAACCACTGCAATAAAATCAACAGCTGTATAAAGTTTCTGATATGCAACAATGCACAAAACTAAATTTATAGTGATATATCATCTTATTCGATTACAAACTGACATTGATTGTTTGAGTTTGAATATTACATTTGAATCCTTTATAAACAGGAGGAGATCACCTGCATATCATATCTCACTTTTGGGTGAGATTTTCTCAGTTGTTTCAGTGTTTTGGTGTGGCTACCATATGTGTGACATTCCATAGGCATATAGTGACGTACAGTGACAATGCTGTCCCTGCAGCCCACGAAAATTCATTTTGCATTCAGGTGTAACCTCTACAGCGTTTCACACATGAAAATGATTTCTTATTTTCTTGTGTTTCACTTTTTACTGATTTTTGACATGTTATTGTATTATATATAATATTTTACCTATAATACACACATTTTTATATAATGTGTAAATAAATACATTACTTTCAAATATAGTTTTGTGCATTGTTGAGAACTGTCTATTAAAGGCACTATGTAAAATGAATTGATTTTAGTTCGTTTTATGTTCTTTTTTTGAACAATTTCACTATTTAAAATAATTACATGTCCTGTATATATACACCCTCAACTCTCAAAAAACTATGTATTCCTTGGAAAAAGTTTAGTTTGTCTTTGTCTAATCCAGTTATGCATGAGACTAGAGAGAAACAACTCCAACAGTAAGAACTACAGTATATAAAAAAATACATTCTTTGATGGTGAGATGTTCATGAGTTGGGGGAACAAGTAATAGTAAAAATCTAATTCATTATTTTATGTTCTTTCATGATGGTATTCCCTAAGAGACAAGACACAACAACCTGGGCTCGCTTTTTTCAAATGTCAACACCTTCAAAAGAACTTCTAGACAGGTCTGACCATCTTACTGTTGCCTATAGCCCTGCTATTGACTGCAGACGTCTCCAGCATCCAAGCCAGAAGGTCTTAGGTGTGTTAGGGGGTTGTTGTTTGTTTTATTATTTATATATTAATTATATTTCCCTCTCTCTCTCTCTCTTTCTCTCTCTCTCTCTCTCTCTCTCTCTCTCGATCTTCTGTAAAGGTTTAATTTCCCCTTGGAGACAAATAAAGTACATCTTATCTATCTATCTATCTATCTATCTATCTATCTATCTATCTATCTATCTATCTATCTATCTATCTATCTATCTATCTATCTATCTATCTATCTATCTATCTATCTATCTATCTATCTAATCTGCTGCAGTAGACCTTATGGTATTTTTCTTTTAAAGTTTTCAAACACTGCCAAGTTCTAGTTCTAGTAAAAGAAGGATCAGAAAGCTAGATATCACACAGCTACAATATCAGTGGGGAGCTTTTGAATTTAGCAAAACAGAAAGAGCTGAAAAAATTAATGCTGCTGCTTCTGGGATTTCATTTTGCCTCTGTCAGCAGTGCTGGTCAAAGCCCATATGGAGCACTTAGCCAGGGGGGAAAGGATGCATGCCTCTTTAATTACCAAAATGATGCTCCTCATTGTTTATAGCATAGATATAATGCTCCTTTAGTTACCAAAATGGCACCCTTCGGCAGCTGCCTTGGTATCCTAGTGGATTGATCAGCTCTGTCTGTCACTGTCTGTGTGGTAATCACCTATCCATAGTCGTCATGACCCTGCCAGTGAACACCTCTAGACCTGACTCCAGTAGAACTTGATAGCCTAAAGTGTTTACATAGTGCCTTTCATCCATCTATCCATGTATTTTTCTGTCTATAGTAATACATTTTATTTATATAGCTCCTTTCCTATCTATCTATCTATCTATCTATCTATCTATCTATCTATCTATCTATCTATCTATCTATCTATCTATTTAGATACATTTTAATAGTAGAAGTCCAAATTTTACACGTAGATAATTTAGTTAATAAAAAGTAAATATTTATTATCACGTGAAACACTACTAAAGAAAAAATGAAATATAACAGAACACTATAGCTATAATAAGAAACAGTCTTATACATTAATTGAAGTCATCTTCAGCATGGTTGTGATATTCTTGAAATGTTTGATGTGCAACTTTTATGTACAGGTCTGAAAATCTAATTGAAAAACATTCAAGGCATATACACAATACATACAAAATCATATACATACACAAACATAGATAGATAGATAGATAGATAGATAGATAGATAGATAGATAGATAGATAGATAGATAGATAGATAGATAGATAGATAGATAACGTTTATTAAAAGAATCTGCTTGTACCTTGAGGGATGTTTCAGTGTCATCAACAGGGAATAATACCAATAGTGATGTCCCTGCATGTGCTTAATAAATTCAATTTTTAAACAGACAACAGGTGGTGGAAGACACCAACATAACACTAATGAATACATTAAAGGCGCACTTTAATTACAACGAGCCCTCAAAGAGTTGTGCTTCGACTTAAAGAGAACAGCAGAGGGCGCACAAGGGCTGACAGGCTGAAGCTGCAAATCCACGGCCGCTTGCCGAGGATCATTTCAGTCTGTGTTTCCTCTAATACTATTGGTATCATAACAACTGATGATAATTAAAATTAAAATGACAATGAGAAGGAGAATTGCTTTCCATTGATTAGTTTTCAGAGATGGATTACATGAAGTACATGAATTCAATCTCCGGGAATTACTCTGTAATACCATTTGAGGTCAAACGTAATTCTCTGTTAGCGAAGGTTAGAGGAGTGCTTTGTGATTTGCATAGAAAGGGGAATCAAGATCGCCCACAGGATATAACAGTTCAGTTTCTATTATTTCACTTGAAACGTGAATTTTAAAAACGCTGTGCTGCTAATGCTGCCGTTTAGAAGGCAGACTTCAAATGTGAAGCTGGCCTTTTTTTAAATAATTGATTGGCGGTTTTTTTCCACTTTCATTTATTTCTGCGTCACTGGCGAGCAATGGATTTTATTGCGTTGCCTAATATGTTAAAGCTATTAATATTTCAACCCTAAATATAAGCACGATGTATTTTCTTTTTCTCCTCGAACGACGTTAGTGTTAAAGTAATTCTCCGCTCCATTGCATAGCGTGAGTGAAGGCTCATGTGGCTTTTTTTCCTCATTGAAGAAATAATCAATATTCATTTTTTCACTGTGAGTAACCACAGTCAATGACGAAATGAATCTGATAAATGTATTTGAAGGGCCAAAAAAAGGAAATTTGAGTGTGGCTTAACCAAAAAAAGCTTTAGTTTTTTAAAGAGTAACCTTCCGCCTGTGATACATTAACGTTAAAGGCTGTCCAGCCTCCTTCACACCGCAGTCACAGATGCTCCTCGTGCCATTTACGCCGTCATGAACTGAACGATCAAAGGTACAAAAACGGACCTTCATTTGTGTTCAGTGCACACAAACGTTCAACGGTCCCAGTGTGTTGTGGAGCAGACGCGGGAGGCGCATGTGGTGGTAATATGTGGGGGCAGAGTGCAGGGGGTGCTGCCATTCACAGACTGGACTTCCATTTGTAGTGTCTGGCCATGTCGATGTGGACAGAAGTGCGAGCTGGGGTCAGGACTGCCGGTGGGATTACAGTGAAGGTTCATCAGGCACTATTACTGTGTATTCATGAAGGTAGTGACGGGAGCAGGGGAGGTCTGCCATTTAAATGTGTGCATGCTGAGGATTGTGAGAAGTGCAGCACACTTGATGGATATGATATTGCAGTGCAGACATCTTATGGAATTTAAAGACTTAAGGAGAGACAAAGGAAAACGTACAATGCTGTGTGAAGGTGAAGGCATACAAGTACAAGTGGAGGGGGCCACATGGACATGTGGTGTGTATGTTACAAGTGAGATCCCTCTTTATTGTTCACATTCTGGAAGTGTGTCCATTAAGGGTGCTGTAGTGTGAAGAATTTGCAGTTGTTGTTTCAGAAATCTGCATGATAGATATGCTTGATGTTAATGTAGGAGACTTAGACATTGGCAGTGCATGTGTTTTGTAGAATGAAGAGAAGTTCTTAGGTGATTTATTCAATGTGGGCAAAGTTACATACCTGGCAGTGACAAGAACATGAAATGTGCATAAAGGAAAACCCTTCTGAATGAAGAGCAGTTCGCTCCACCTCCACGTGATGTCTGCCATGAGTGCACAGGGAAAACCCCAGGCACAAGGAGAGGGGCTTTGCATACCTCCAAAAAAAAAACCAAAACTGATGTTGCTGGAAAGACCACACTCAAGATGACAAAAGGAGCCTGTGAGGATCCTGGAAGAAGCTCATGGGACCTCTTCTTTCAGGCCCATGTATTATGAATTTTATTTTTTTATCTTTTTCAATTTCCACACATTATTTTTCATTATTATTAGTTTTTTTTACTTGATTTTTTAACTTTTATTGGTTCTTTGTTAACATTTTGTAAATTCCTTTTTAGTTCATGCTATCCTCATCTTGCGGTATTTTCTCGTGTATTCATTTCCATGCTGATTAGTATTATGTGACCACCACCTATGTGATGTGTGATGTCATGAAAATTCTACCATAATAAAAGGACAAGTGTTTGTGTATGTGTATGTCTGTCCATCCAGTTGCTATGTCTCTAAATGCATTGCATTTATCATTCCAACAGATGGTTCATCACAAAGATTTGTAGTAATAAAATTCATTACATTATCATTCCAACAGATGGCACATCACAAACATATGCAGTAATAAAATGCATTGCTTTTATCATTCCAACAGGTGGCACATCACAAACATTTGTAGTAATAAAATGCTTTGCATTTATCATTCCAACAGATGGCACATCACAAACATTTCTCTCTATTATAAATAAAATCTTGGAAGGAGACGAGTCATGATTGTCTCAGAGAGACATTTTCACATCCTGCAAGACGAGTCTTTGTGCCAAGTGATGTAACCAGAAGCCCCGCGAGACAAGAGCTTATGCAAAGAGATCTGGAAAAGTCCTGCATGGTTATATCAGACACATTTCTTGTAGTGAGAAAGAAACAATATTCACTCACGAGCAAGTTATATGTTGCGTTGTCACGATGTAATTCTAAACATGGAATCAAAATTCAGTGCAATATTGATGAAGAGGTAAAAGCGAAAAGAGATCAAATATATGGACATGGGTGATATGACAGAAGTGCGCAGTGCAAGATGCAGATCACGCGGCATGGCAGCAGCAGTAAGCCAGCAGCTGACCGAGCAAAGAGGAGGTAAAAAAAAATAAAAATAAGTATATGTTTCCCATTGTATCACTGTTTAAGAGGGGGGTTCGGATGAGCGATCACATCTCCTTGGGGTGCGTTCAGTCCCCCTCTTCACAACACGAGCGGCAGAGACACGAAGTGGTTGGCATGCAGTGCCGGCCGAGGCGGGGGGGGGGGGGGGTGGGTTTGTGAGGAAAGCAAGCAGAGGGCAAAGCCCCCTACTGTAGTAAGAAAATGCATTGCATTTATCATTCCAACAGATCATCACAAATATTTGTAGTAATAAAATGTGATGCATTAAACATTCCAACAAATAGCACATCACATTTGTTATTAATTAAGGGTCCCAAGGCACATAATATCCAAACAGTTCCAAAAAGCTCTTTCAAAAATGTCCATGGGACGGGGGATATACTTCCAAACCCCCAGCTAGATAACAAGACAAATGCAGGATCTTTATTAAAATAATAGATGTATTTTTAACAAAATGCTCTGTAGCACAAGAAGCTCCATTGAGCACAAATAGGAATTTCCTGGTAAGGCAAGGCAATCCATGGCAGACACAGTCCAATACAAAATCTAAAAACAACAGAGTACAAGTTCAAAAATCTGGGAATTCACAAAAATGCACAAGAGAACAGCTAAACAAAGTAACTCATAATCAAGTCTCCCATAATTCCTGGCGGTGATTGACAGGTGACCCTGCCTCTTAGGGAACCACCCACAAAACATTTGTAGTAATAAAATGCATTGCAGGTAGCATTCCAACAAATTCACTTTAACAGTAGCATGTAACATTAATAAATGGCAAATAACAGAGAAATATGCATTGCATTTGTTATTCCAACAGATGGTGCCTCAAAAACATTTGTAGGAAATGGATTCTATAAGATGCCCCATCTGTTGGAACAATAAATGCAATGTATTTTACTACTACATGCAGTACATAATGCATTCCCAAAGATGGTGCACTAGAAGCCTTAACACTGAAGTCTACTTTGAGTCCTTCGATTTCATGCCGTCTTAGACGGGTAGCACAGTTAGTTAACAGTATAAGACAGTAAAACGGCTTGCAATGCATCCCAGCTTTAGGATAATTTCAAAAACGACTTTAGGTGTAGCGTCCTATGAAATAGGACCCCTGAAATGGCTGTGCCCATGAATAAAAGAAAATGGCAGAGTGAAATGGCAAATGACACAAAAATAATACATTTAGCTTTTTCCTAGTTACAGAATAATTTAAAAAACGTGCCTGGAAATGTTGTATAAGACAGAAAAACGATGTTTCTAAGCATATTATCTACAGAGAACATTGCTTTTCCAAGAAAAAAAATTTTTAAACTAGAAAACTTGTAGCACTTGCACTCACAAACAGAGATACCGGAAGGATGTGCCAGTCACCATCTCTCATTTGAATAAAAAAAATGACTAAAAGACGACTTTCATGCTTGTATCTTTGCTATTGTGGTTTCAACATTTTTGCTGTCCCGTCTGACTGATTCTGTTTAGTGTTCTGGTTCTAATCTTTTTGCTAGCAGCCTTTTTTCTAACTCTGACCATTGCTAATTTCACAGCCTAATATATTCATTCATTTTTGTGCTGCTCAGTCCTCTGGAAGTACATCAAGTTTACTTAGGATTCATTTCTTGATTAATCTGGCCCCTGAATTCTTTGACCCATTTGTGTGTGTGTTTGTTTTATTTTTTTTTACTTTGTTTCCTATTTTCCCCTTTCGGTTCGCTGGCTCAGTTTGTCTCTGGCTTCTGACCTCTGCTCATTTTTGACTTTGCACGGCTTCTCTTTCATGCGTTTCTCCTCTTGCCCCCAATCCTTTTCTCTCAAAATGAACAGTTTTTTCTTACAGGCTTTGAAGTCTGTCCATAACAACATGACTCAGGATGCCTGAATTAAAGACCCAGAGAAGGTTCAGCAGTTCACATCTGGTGGCCACAGCAGGAGGAACTCCACCCTTTAGAGGGCTCACACTTTGCCTGATGCGAGCCTAGGTTTACAAGGGAAAAGTGAGAACTAAAAGGACTGCCTAATAAACAGCAGGCCCCTGAAACAACCTAAGAGACCATGTGCAATTGACAGACTTGCAGAGTTTGCAAATAAATATTCGTAATTGCTAACTGGCCTGGTTGTGGGGTATGCTTTCTTCCTGGTCTGTGGGCCCCATGGCAGTCACACTATGCAACACAGACAAAGAATTTGATCAGCTTTTGTTAAGTAGAGTGAAGTGAATCATTGGTGCCCCAGTTCTGTGGTGTCATTTGTGCTTTGTAAGTCTTATTAAGAGCAAATATTTTATTGGTTAAGGTGCTGTTACAGAACAGAAACTGACTAACACCCCAGGGAGCCCCTGTTATACAGCAGTACACAATGCACAATACTGCAGCAAGTACCAAGGAAGAGAATCTGGGGGCCGCCAGCTAAAGCCCATGTCACATTAGACGGCTCTTTCAGGGATTGTCAGCTGTAGCCTTCATTTACTTCACCTTAGCCAGTCTGAGACACGCTCTTGTGAAGACGATCGTCCCTAGGGGGGCGCGAAGATGTGAAAAAAAGAAAACAAGCATCGAAAATATGAAAAATACATCTATTGAAACCAAAACAAATTAACTTAAACTACATTCTGATACTAGAAAAATAAATATATTAGTTAGATAAATGTCGATAAAAGTTAAGTAGGTATAATAAAATATGCATCTATGATATATCATTAATTAAAAAAGAAAAGTTTTTTCCTTTCAAAAAAACGTTAGGGGGGCGCGATTAAAACTGTTATGAAAACTCCGGTCGCAAATACTTAAAGGCTGAGAAACGCTGGCCTAATGTGACATATTTAATGACTGAGGCCAGCTACTCTGTGACTCGATCCGATAAAGTCTAACAAGTTTGATTTTCTCGGAGGGGTGGGCTGTGTGCGCAAAGGAGGTGACAGCCAATGAGTGCTCATCTGGAAGTGCAATGCATAGAATGGAGTGACGAGGAATAAGGAAACACAAACAGAAGAGAAGCTCGTCTATCTGACCCTTCGTCTTTTACATACCATAACTGTGCAGCCAATAGCGTGCTGCCTGATAAAGTCTGCGCTTTACAAAGGTTTACCAGCTGCAGCGTGTTCAGCAGCAGTCTCTGCCCTTTAATTCTTCTTTTTTCCATTAGCTGGTAAACCTTTGTAAAGCGCAGACTTCATCAGGCAGCACGCTATTGGCTGTCAGAAAACAGGGCAAGCAGAACTGCCCTGGAAGATCAGCAGTCAGTCGGTAAATGTGATGGGGGCTACGATTTTAATAATAATAATAATAATAATAATAATAATAATAATGGTGCAGCAGTGAGATCAGCGACTGCGATTGGCCAATCTGATATATTGAACAAAAACGTCACGTAATATATCAGCTTAAGCAGGATGTGCCTGTATAGTGTCCATTAGGTTGGGCATTCCGGAAACTGTTGAGTATTTGCCTCCACGTCCTAACATAAATACGACTTTATCAGGCCTCATAAATAACATTCACTTCTACTGCTTCTCTTTTCTTTAAATGTGGGCATTTTTCCTGTTCGGAGGAAGTATGTTTTAATCACAGATCTCAAAATTTTATTCAGTTTGGAGTACAACACGTAATTTCAATTGCTTCGCCTTGGCCTTTTATAAATTAGCTTAAACTTTGTCTTTACAGCCTCGCTGCAGCTGTGCGCAGAACAGTCCGCCTTTCTCGTGTGGTTTACTGCTTTTGTATGTCAAGTGAGTCACAGATCTTCATTCTCTTTAAACGCTGTCATCTTTTAATAAGGTGTACCAGCAGATGTTATGAATCACCAGAAAAGAAATGTCTCGGGCAATTTTAGGGGTTGTAAGCGTTTAATACAAAACAACTTCTTTATCCGTTAGCAAGTCAGTAAAACAGCATTGTGCATAATTAAAAGGAAATCCATGTGTGTCCGAGTAGAGCCCTTTCGCATAACAACAATGAGTACTGAACTCAGGAGGGTTCAGTTTTCAGTCTGATATTATTTCTGCACATTTGTCAAGGTTAGGAGAGATCGTGCAGAAACTAAAAGATTTTAATTGGAATGCTGATAAAAAACAGTTCCATCCATCCATTATCCAACCCGCTATAGCCTAAGTACAGGGTCACGGGGGTCTGCTGGAGCCAATCCCAACCAACACAGGGCGCAAGGCAGGAAACAAATCCCGGACAGGGCGCCAGCCCACCGCAGTAAAAACCAGTTCTTAATATTTAAACGGCCGATGATCTGTTTATCTTACTGTATCCAAAATAAAGTGCTTCAAAAGAGGAAAAGAAAAGATGAGTGAAAACTGGTGTGGTCAAGCGGTGGAAAGACAGTTTAGAAACTGAAGGATTTTGGAGTCGTCCCTTTTATTCATCGCCAGACGAAATCGACAAAACAAAAAAAAAATGCACGACTTTGCGTATCTCCCCGGTCCGGGGCTTCTCATAAAGTTCTTGTGCATCTCAACGAGACAGTGCTCCGTCCTGTGGCTTGCTCTAGCCTTAAAAGACGCCATCTCCTGAGGCGCCCGTCCTTTATAGCTGTCGGACTGGAAGGGGTGGGGTTAGTGGGGTTAGGGTCCCTTACTGGGCGATTTCTTGGTGCTGTGAAGAAAGAGGAGAAGGTTAGCGGTAGCCCCTCATCTCATCTCGGCGGGTTATTACATACCTTTACCAAACCTGTGGAGGAGTCCTCCGACGCGCATGTGTGACACTGGTTGTAATGAAACTCAAAGCAGAAAGGAAATGTACAAATAACAATCAATTATAAACTGAAATTAACCCTAATTTTCAATTCAAAACAGGTTTACTAGCACAACAGTACATTAAAAAAGAATACTTTGCCAGACCAAAGTGTTCTGTAAGGATTATGGATACACAGAAGCATTCGAAACATTATTAGTTCAGATAATGGCGCATCGGGAAAACATCACCATGTAAAGGTAAATACCAATGTACAGTAGGAAGACAGTAGCAGGGATTCAAAGCTGCCACCATATTAGCGGGGAGAGCAAAATGTCATCAAATAGGCAAGTGTCAGGATACGGATCAAGAAGTAACAGCACATTGGCAAGCCATGATGACAACACTTAGGTGTACAGAGTCAGAGAGTAGCTAGGACAACAAGAGAACTGCGACAGGGAGGAGGAAACTGCAAGCTTAAGTATGCTGTTTAATAACAATGGAACGTCGTGTGTAGCTTGAAGCACAAGATAAGCAAAAGCATGTCAGGAGAAGCCTTAACTACTGCAGCAGGCAGTCCTCCTGATAGAAAGGATGTTGTCAAGTGACTTTAACAAAGCAGATTTAAGGTCTGTTTACCCTAACCAAGTGTCATCTGCCCCACCGGTGTTCACTGCCTCCACACTGGCCACACCGCGGACAATCAAGCCACCTGTTGGGATTCCTGCCTCCAGTTTATAAGCAGAAGCTTAAGTGTGTGGAGCCATTTAGAAAAGTGTTTCAGCGATGGAGTTTTGTTTTAATGCAGAAAATTAGGATGTTTTGGAGTTTCCTCATCAGGTCTGGATGAGTATGGATGACAGTTGAAAAGAATTACTTCCTCATAAAAATCCAAGGATCTCCTGTGACACCAGAGATTGAAGCAGTAATGTATTTCAGGTTAGTGTTGTGAAAACATGCAAGAAGTGCAGGTATGAGCAGGGCCGGTGCCACCTGGGGCACAGATCATAAGTGGGGGTTTGGGGACCCACCTGGACCCACCCGAGTTAGCTACCAAACAGTCACTTGGTGCTCTAATAAGCTTGGCCTAGAGTGTAAAATAGCGTAGCACCGGCACTGGATATGAGCTCACAAAAGTAATGCAGTTTTGCATATTGAGATATGCTGAAGACAGAATATGGCAGCACTTGTAATATTGAACACTGTGGCAAGGCGTACAGGCTTACTGATTACAAACGAAAACCTCCTGTCACATCTACTTATTCTCTCCCAGATTATTGTAACGATTTAGATGTCTGCTTCAAATGCAACAACATGTTCCCTTTTGTGCAAGTGCCTGCATTGCCATGTGATTGGATTTATTCTTCTCTTTTCAGTGAATGATATTGGAAAATATTTTTAAAAGACTTAACAACCATAAAGCATCCAGCCTGAATGAAATTACAGGACACGTTTTATAACTGTGTAGCATCCAATTAGCCATCATATTCACTGACATTTTTAATGCCTCACTGAGGCACTATGGTTACGGTTACCAACTGCTTCAAAAAACCAACAATTACAATAGGAAACTGCCTGAATAACTAGAGATTGGTGTCACTCACTCCTGTTGTGAAATACCTTGAGATTCTGGTGCTGGGACACTTTAAATGCAGTGTTCCATAAAATCTGAACCAACTAAAATTTTCATGTCTTTACAATCAGGATGCCATTTATTGCCAGTAATGACAGTATTTAATGTTGTGCCATCAAAGCTGATCGCAAATGTGGTAGTTTTGAATGTTAGTACCATATATTGCACCTGGATTTTAGACTTCCTAACTATCAGGCCACATTATGGATGGATTAGTAGAATCATCTCCTCTCCATTGATCCTCACTATAGTCACTCCATAGGTTATGTTTTGTTTTCAGCTATGGACTGAATGGCCAGAGTTCCAGCTCCATAATTACATTTGATAAATATGCCAAAGTTGTATAACTGATCCCCTACAATGTTTAGATGGCTTAAAGAAAAGGGTTTTGCCTTTTGCACAATGGTGACAGGACAACAATCTCTCACTTAATGTCTCCTAACTGAAGGGGATGGTCAGAGACCACTTGACATAAAGGGGAGACCCCACTCTAATCTATAAAAGAGGGGAATACTTTGGGTCATGAGCTTTAAATTACATAGACAACCTGAAGTGGTCTTGGCTATGATGAAGAAGGCTCAATAGCTCCTTTACTTCCTCGGGCATCTGAGAAAAGCCCACATACCTACCTTGGTGCTCACAAGCTTCTATAGGTGTACATTAGAACTGGTTGCATTACATCCTGGTATGGTGATTTTCAGCTCAGAACCACGAAGCAATAACGAGGGAGGTGGAGTTGGCACAGAATATTACTGGCGGACCCTTATGTTCAAGACATATACAGTATATTTATTTATATATATTCCACACACAGACAGACAGAAAAACAGTATTAATTGAAACCTTAACCATCCTGCAGAGCCACTTTTCTCTCTCTCCTCTGTTCTGGCATATGTTACAGGATTATTATCACTGGCATCACTAGATTCCTTGAAAAGTTTCTGTATCATATCATTCCATGGATGAAAGATAGTTCCACTCTGCCTCTGTTCAGAAGCCATTAATGAAGGTTAGCAGAATGTTAGGTTATATAGCATGATGTGTGGAGTACAAGTCCAAGGAGGTTATGCTCAGCCTTTATAATGCACTGGTGAGGCCTCATCTGGAGTACTGTGTGCAGTTTTGGTCTCCAGGCTACAAAAATGACATAGCAGCACTAGAAATAGTCTAGAGAAGAGTGACTAGGCTTATTCCAGGGCTACAGGGGATGAATTATGAGGAAATATTACAAGAGCTGAGCCTATACAGTTTAAGCAAAAGAAGATTAAGAGGTGACATGATTGAAGTGTTTAAAATTATGAAGGGAATTAGTCCAGTGGATCGAGAGTGTTATTTTAAAAGAATACAGGGACACAATTGGAAACTTGTTAACAATAAATTTTGCACAAACATTAGGACGTTTTCCTTCACACAGAGAACCGTAGACACTTGGAATAAGCTGCCAAGTAGTGTTGTTGACTGTGGTACTTCAGAGACTTTCAAAACTAGACTTGACGTTATTTTAGAAGAATTAGGTGGATAGGACTGGTGAACTTAGTTGGGCTGAATGGCCTGTTCTCTTCTAAATTTTTCCAATCTTCTAATAATCATCCTTGTTTGTAGAAACATTTATAGGGTATATTTTAGATGTTTCTCGAATTCATGGAAACAATTACCAGTAAATAAATAACAAATGACGTTTGGCTGGGTCTAAATTGAATGACTCCAAAAAGCAGTAAATGAGATGAATGCTGGCACCGCATGGGACACAGTGTCCAAGTTTGTGGTAATGCTGCAAGTGGTTTTGTTGTGTTTTTTTGGACTGACAAATTCTTGTCTGAGTTATCTAACACTTTTTGCATATTTGCATATTGTGTGTTGTGACTTCTGTTTGTCTTGGGCTAAAAATGTAATCTCCCAGCTGTTTATCTCCTTTTGCTCTTGAAGCCTGACAATTTATGCCTGTGCCAGAATGATAATCATTAATTTTCCAATGGGCTTCTTTCAGCTGATCTTACTGGAGTTTGTGAGCAATCATTAATGAAATGGAAAACAAGCTAAATTAAATTCTGTAAGATTGCCGAACAGTCAATCCTATAATATAAAATATTGTAACATAATCATCTGCGTATACAGTATATAAGCAGTGTTGGTGCTAGGTTATTTTGTGCCCTAGGCCAAGCTTATTAGTGCACCAACTGTAGGTAACCTGTGTGGCTGGCTCCCCTCGTCCCCTTATGATATGCACCCTAGGTGAATGGAATTCCTAATTCACCTTAAGGGTGGGGCCAGCCCTGCATATATATATATATATATATATATATATATATATATATATATATATATATATATATATATTTGCAGTTGGAGATCCACAAAGGGAGAAAAAACGAATCACGTATCATAAAATAGTTTTATTCCTGAGCTTTCAACCCCTGTCAGGGGTCTTCATCAGAGGATAATGCTTAGACTTACAAGAATCAAAGGCAATATATAGCAACACATTCAGTGGGGGGGGGGGGGGGTGGAGGTGACTAAGTCAGTATGATCAAAGGGGGGGGGGTGTATCGTTAAATTAAAGTGCATATGTCCTTCTTAAGTTGGCATATGCTGGGTTTATGTCCAAGTGTCTGTTGATGGCATTTTCATCTGATAGCCAAGACTTGGCCAACTCTCTGTCTTGCTCAGCTGTATACATAGGACAAACGTCAAAAAAAATCTCAACACGTGTACAGGAACATCGCAACGCCGTCAGAAGAAAGGACGCACTATCTTTGATATATGCACATACTAAATCGACAGGACACACATTCAACGGGGACAACGTGAAAGTAAAATTTAAGGCCAGTACAAAAAGCGCCAGAGAGTTGGCCGAGTCTTGGCTATCAGATGAAAATGCCATCAACAGACACTTGGACATAAACCCAGCATATGCCAACTTAAGAAGGACATATGCACTTTAATTTAACGATACACCCCCCCCCTTTGATCATACTGACTTAGTCACCTCCACCCACCCCCCACTGAATGTGTTGCTATATATTGCCTTTGATTCTTGTAAGTCTAAGCATTATCCTCTGATGAAGACCCCTGACAGGGGTTGAAAGCTCAGGAATAAAACTATTTTATGATACGTGATTCGTTTTTTCTCCCTTTGTGGATCTCCAACTGCAAATATGCAAACCGTATCACAGACCTTCTCTTCCATTCATATATATATATATATATATATAATTTTATATAAAAAAACTTTGGGTCGAGACGTGATCATCTCAGGGAGACACTTTAACGTCCCAGGAGACAAGGAAGTGAGATAAAAGGACAGCTGCTGTACGGGCTTTTAAATGACCTTCGTGCAGCGTGACATGCAGAACACACAGCATGGTAGCAGCAGCTGCTGTACAGACTTTTAAATGATCGACACACAGCGCAACATGCAGATCACACAGCTCAGTAGCAGCAGCTGCAAGCCAGCAGCTGATTCATCCACGTCTCCTTAGTGTGCGTTCAGTCCCCCCCTTCACAACGTGAGCATTAGAGACACGAAATGGCAAGTGCCAAGCATGAAGCGCAGCCCCAGAGAGAGGGGTTGGAGGGTGGGTGAGCAAAGTGTGCGCATGGTTAGGCAGTTAAAGGGTTTGGGTAAGGGCAATTCCAAATCAGGATGTGGCAGAGTGCACTGACTCTTTTTCTCCCTTTTCTGCAGACCATTCACGGGAGATCTCACCTGGCCCTCTTGACGTCACTTCCGGGTCTGAGGCTATGACTGAAGACCCTTATGAGCCCGACCCCTTTGACCTCACTTCCTGTCTTCCCTTTTAAAAGCCTCCACCTTTCCCCTGTTCCCTCAGTTCTGTTTTGGACTCGGTTTTGTGCACATCAGTGCTGTATTCATTTTTCGACTTTGCAGTCAGGATACCAATTATACGGGTAGCTGCCCCAAACCTTGCTATGGCTCTGTGTGGAGTTTGTGACAATATATATTGTATTTATATATTGTATATACATATATATATATATATATATTTGTATATAGTGATCTCTAGGTGGCATAGCACAACAAGGGCTGCCAACCGTCCTCATTTTCCCAGATAAGTCCTCATTTTTAATGTGCCATGGACTGTCCAGGAGGAATGTATAAAATTTTGGCTCCTAAAATTTGAAAATCTCCATATTCTTATCATTGGTAAAAATTGAACACACTTTTTTCCCCAGTATCTTCACTTCCATTAGTAGTAAACAACGCAGATATTGACGAGAATAGTCAATATCTGTCCAACTTTGCTTTTTCACTTCATCTTTTGAATTCAGCTTTATCCTTTTGGCGAGTAGACAGTTCATTATAAATGTTGATTCTTTTCTTAATTATTTGTAATCCTAATTCATCGTAACTAAGTGAATTCATTCAAAATCAAAATTATAATTTCACGTTTTCTATGTGAGATCTTATTTTCAATTCTTCTTTCAGCAGCTTGGCTAAACAAGAAATTTCATACATCCGGGTAGAGTCCACCAGATTTAAGTGCAAGTACTGCTTTGTAATATTGTAATGGAAAATATTATTACCACCCATTGTTCCAAAATGGATTTATAATTGCAAATAACGAGCCAACTATTAACGTTTCAGTTAATTTAAAACATCACACATTAATTCTTTCATATAAATGCAATATCTTTTAGTTATCAGTTGATCAAGTAATAAGTCACTTCTTCAAGTAATTTAGTCATATTTTCATAATTCTTTCATTCTTCCATAAATTCTGGAATACCCATTATGCCATGCAAGGTCAAGTTCACAGACTACTTGAACAACAAATAACCTTGTTTTTTTAAGGGCAGAAAAGATTCAATTAAGGGGCTAATGCTCATAAAATTCAATTTCAGTAGCATGCAAAATTTCTATTCATATTTTATCCAAGAACCCAGATTTACTGAGAAAAATAGCTTCAGTGAAATAATATAAAAGAATGTAGATAAATGCAAATAAACTAAATTGAAAAGAGTAAAATGATTTTCATTTTATTAGAAGTGAATTTACTATGTGTAAACGAAAGTTTACACAAGTTATACAGTTACGACAGTTAAGCTATCCAAATTAGAATGGGAGGAACGAAGTCTGTTAATTTAAGAGGCTTAACATATTCAAAATATTTAATGGGTTATTAGTTTGCCAGTGACTGTGATTATGGCCATCACATCATAATTATAGTGATAAACTGCTACTAGAGGTTTATATCATTTTGAAAAACCATAAGACAGTATAAAGATGTATTATGGCATCATCAGGAAAGGCGTCCTCAAAAGCCCTCATTTTTCAATCCAAATGTCCTAATTTCCAGAGAAATAGAGTTAACAGCCCTAAGCAGAACCTCAAACAACCTGACGCAACCAAACCACACAGTCACAGGTTCAAACAAAGATGTTTATATTGAACAAATTACCTTTTACAGTTTTTTATCACCTGGTAAATCTCAGTCATAATTCTTTTCCTTTCTCCTTCCACCTCCATTCTCCTTCGAGTATGCCTTGTCCACCTCTTCCCAACTCTGACTCCCTTGGTGAGACAAAGCAGCTACTTTTCAACCCAACCCCAATAGTACATCCAGTGCAACAAGTCTGTCATCTGGAAGTACGTCTGGGTCAGGTGGAACTTCTCTGTAATGGGGAGCCTCCCCTAGTGGCACACGAAGACACTAGCAGGGCTGCCCAGCAAAACTGCAACTCCCATGCAGCCCTGTGGGTGTTCAAATGGGAGTCATACCAGAGGGATAATGCCACCAAATGTACTGGGGAATATATAGTCTCGAGAGGCAGTCACTCTCTGTCCTTCCCTTATAATGGAGAAAAGTACCACTAAACAACCCAGTCAAGATGTACATCCATCCATTTTCTTCCTTTCTCACAGCTTATCAGCCAGGTAAGGAACAATCCACCCTGGCCAGGATGCCAGCTAACTCATGTAAAATTGAGATACTATGTATGCTGCATGGTATGTTTTTTTTATTTTATTTATTTATTTTTTGGTATTGTGTTTTAATCAACTGTTCTTAGGAGATATGTAAGTAAGAATTTCATTATAGTATGCACACATGAAAATAAACTGAACATAACTTGAATTAAACCGCCAATCAATTGGTACAGCAGTGAAGTCTTATGAATGTTGTACTGGGCTGTGGTTCAGAAGTGGGACTGAAGTACTGGGATGAAGCTGTTATTATTCGTTATGTTTTGCACATTTTTTGAGTGAGTCCTGTATAAATATATTTAATCTATACATCAGTTTAGAGCTTTCTGTCCCAAAGAATTCAATTTCAGCATTAGGTTTGTAGTTAAAAGTAAACTGACAAAATTATCGTATGCAAATGTGTTAACGTTACACTATGTCTGTTTTCACTTGGGCACTGCAATTTTTGAATCTCTTGCAGTGCCCTTTCCAATAGCAACCTACCCAGAATTCCACAGGGTGTGCAAATCTTCTCACATCTGAGGAATGGTGGTATAAACATTGACCTGGGCATTTCCTGCTTATCCAGTTTTGTAGATAAAACCCTAATACCTTCGTAACTTACTAAAAGATCTTTGGCTGTTCACTTTCTGGTTAATTAATTTTTGTTCCTGTCTCTGATGCTTGATTTTCAGTTCTGACCTTTGCATTTCTTCTGGTCATTATGATCCCTTTTATTGTCTCCTGTGAGTCAGTATAGAAACTTTCAGTTGACAAGTCTTTTAATCTGTGAATGGTCGAACAAAAGGAACACGATCACCAGCACTGGGCTGATTGGTTCATTATCTACAGTAGGGCGAGGAGCTACTGTAAGTAATATGAGAAGGTCTGGGAGGTGGTTGTGGCATGCAGCTAAGATGCCCCCTGGGCAACTATCAGAGGAGGTGAATCAGGCATGGTGTACCAGAGCAAAGGACCGGCTGCACAGGAAGCACTAGTGGGATTATTTCTCAGCTGGCTTTGGAACACCTAAGGGTGTTAAGGGTGTTGCTGTTAATAAAGTGTTTTTCTTGTTAAACCATGCAGATTGAAAGTGAAATGAGGAATTAAGTTATTTACAGTATTTTCACTGAAAGTGCAACAAACAACTGATGAATATTTTTGTAAAGGCATACTATGAATTTCTCTTTGGCATATTATGGTGTTTAGAATGTTAAAAATGAAAGAACTCATTTGAAATGTAATCTGAAAGGCACTGTAGCACTTTTGTGCATTTTTTCTTTCATCAAGGTACGTTGGATTAACTTTAATAATATAAAGGGCTTATTGATGCACTGAAACATATTTGGACTAGAGTTAGGAGTATGAAGAAGACAGCCGAGAGCTGCCATCACAAACAAAATGCAGACCCTTGCAGTAGCAGACTTTTAGTGCTTTTCAGTAGAGACGACTGATCTCCCTGATGAGCAATTAAAACTAAACTCTGGAGCTGGGTAAGCATTAGCTTTAGGAAGCATAAATGATTTATTAATATGCTTTTATTTTACCTTTTACAAGCACAATATACAAGATGCTTTGTTTTTCTCTTAATTGCATAATAGCTGTAACAAGTGTATGGATTGTCCCAGGGAGAAAGTAATGTACCATGTAAAATTTATCTAACTATGAGTATATGCAGAACGTCTAGCCAAGTGACTAAGACGGTGGTTTGCCAATGTTTGCCTTTGCCTGAGTTTTTGACCCTGAAAAACTGGGCCTTTTCATCTACCTGTCCTCCGTTTATTATAATATATATATATATATATATATATATATATATATATATATATATATACTGCTGAAAATAATTAAAGGAACACTTTTTAATCAGAGTATAGCATCAAGTCAATAAAACTTGTGGGATATTGATCTGGTCATTTAAATAGCAGAGGGGGTTGTTAATCAGTTTCAGCTGCTTTGGTGTTAATGAAATTAACAACAGGTGCACTAGAGGGACAACAATGAGATGACCCCCAAAGCAGAAATGGTTTAACAGGAGGAGGAGGCCACTGACATTTTTCTCTCTTCATCTTTTCTGTTTCTTCACTAGTTTTGCATTTGGCTACAGTCAGCGTCACTACTGGTAGCATGAGGCAATACCTGGACTCTAAAGAGGGTGCACAGGTAGGCCAACTTCTCCAGGATGGCACATCAATACGTATAATTGCCAGAAGGTTTGCTGTGTCTCCCAGCACAGTCTCAAGGGCATGGAGGAGATTCCAGGAGACAGGCAGTTTCTCTAGAAGAGCTGGACAGGGCCGTAGAAGGTCCTTAACCCATCAGCAGGACTGGTATCTGCTCCTTTGGGCAAGGAGGAACAGGATGAGTACTGCCAGAGCTCTACAAAATGACCTCCAGCAGGCCACTGGTGTGAATGTCTCTGACCAAACAATCAGAAGCAGACTTCATGAGGGTGGCCTGAGGGCCCAACGTCCTCTAATGGGCCCTGTGCTTATTGCCCAGCACCGTGGAGCTCGATTGCCATTTGCCATAGAATACCAGAATTGGCAGGTCCACCACTGGCACCCTGTGCTTTTCACAGATGAGAGCAAGTTCATCCTGAGCACATGTGACAGACATGAAAGGGTCTGGAGAAGCTGCGGAGAACGTTATGCTGCCTGTAACATCATTCAGCATGACCAGTTTGGTGGTGGGTCAGTTATGGTCTGGGGAGGCATATCCATGGAGAGACGCACAGACCTTTACATGCTAGACAATGGCACCTTGACTGCCATTAGCTTTCGGGATGAAATACTTGGACCCATTGTCAGACCCTATGCTGGTGCAGTGAGTCCTGGGTTTCTCCTGGTGCACGACAATGTCCAGCCTCATGTGGTGAGAGTATGCAGGCAGTTTCTGGAGGATGAAGGAATTTATACCATTGACTGGCCCCCACGCTCTCCTGAACTAAATCCAATAGAACACCTCTGGGACATTATGTTTCGGTCTATCAGACACCGCCAGATTGCACCTCAGACTGTCCAGGAGCTCAGTGATGACCCGGTACAGATCCGGGAGGACAACATCCGTCGTCTCATTAGGAGCATGCCCTGACGTTGTCAGGCATGCATACAAGCACATGGGGGCCATACAAACTACTGAGTACAATTTGGAGTTGATGCAATGAAATTTCGGCAAAATGAACTAGCCTGCCGCATCATTTTTTCACTTTGATTTTTGGGGTATCTTTGAATTCACCCCACTGTAGGTTGATAATTTTCATTTACATCAAACAATGTGGCATCCTTTCGTTCCTAACACATTGCTCAGTTCATATCAGTGTAGATATCCAGCAGGATTTTTTTTCCCATTGAGATCTGATGTGTTTTGAAAGTGTTCCTTTAATGTTTTTGAGCAGTTTATATATATATACAGATATATGTTGTGAGGAATAGCCCAGACACAGACAGGTAGACATTGTTTTAAGCACCACACACGTTTATTTACAACTACTATATACAAAGATGACACACACAACCCACTTCACCCCAAAGTCCAGGCCTCTTTCCTCATTGCCTTTTCCTCAGGTCCGCCTCCACTCCTCTCCTCTGAGCTCTGTCTTTCTCCGCTCCCGACTCCAGCCATTGAATGGAGGGAGGCGGTCACTTTTAAGCTCACCCAGATGTGCTCCAGGTGCCTCCCAATTAGCTTCCGCTGGCCCTTCCGGGTGTGGCGGAAGTGCTGAGGTCCAGGGCTCCACAGGCATTGGCGCGCCCCCTGGCGGTGACCATGGGCCCATATAGGGTTGAGCTTAAGCTGGGAACCACCCTAAGCTGCTTGCCACAATATATATATGCGGTCATATGAAAAAGTTTGGGAACCCCTCTCAGCCTGCATAATAATTTACTCTACTTTCAACAAAAAAGATAACAGTGGTATGTCTTTCATTTCCTAGGAACATCTGAGTACTGGGGTGTTTTCTGAACAAAGATTTTTAGTGAAGCAGTATTTAGTTGTATGAAATTAAATCAAATGTGAAAAACTGACTGTGCAAAAATTTGGGTCCCCTTGTAGTTTTGCTGATTTGAATGCATGTAACTGCTCAATATTGATTACAGTACTTGCAACACCAAATTGGTTGGATTAGCTCGATAAACCTTGAACTTCATAGACAAGTGTGTCCAATCATGAGAAAAGGTATTTAAGGTGGTCAGTTGCAAGTTGTGCTTCCCTTTGACTCTCCTCTGAAGAGTGACAACATGGGATCTTCAAAGCAACTCTCAAAAGATCTGAAAACAAAGATTGTTCAGTATCATGGTTTAGGGGAAGGCTACAAAAAGCTATCTCAGAGGTTTAAACTGTCAGTTTCAACTGTAAGGAATGTAATCAGGAAATGGAAGGCCACAGGCACAGTTGCTGTTAAACCCAGCAGGTCTGGCAGGCCAAGAAAAATACAGGAGTGGCATATGTGCAGGATTGTGAGAGAATGGTTACAGACAGTACAACAGACAGTGCAGGATTTACGTATAAGCTACATAAGCTATAGCTTAGGGCCCCCGCCTTCTTGGGGGCCCCCAAAACAAATTGTCCGAGTGAGCAATTGTCATATATACTTAAATATACTACAGCATTATTTGTCCCAATCAGGCCCGGCCTTAGGCATAGGCGAAGTAGGCGACCGCCTAGGGCCCCGGCATCTGGGGGGCCCCGGATCGACTCCTTGGTCTAATTTTCACGCATTTCACAGAGCTTCCAGGGGGGCTCCGCCCCCCTCAGGGGGCCCCTGGACCCCCCTTTCGCCTAGGGCCCCATAATACCTAAGACCGGGCCTGCCCACAGATCACCTCCAAAGACCTGCAAGAACATCACGCTGCAGATGGTGTATCTGTACATCGTTCTACAATTCAGCGCAATTTATACAAAGAACATCTGTATGGCAGGGTGATGAGAAAGAAGTCCTTTCTGCACTTATGCCACAAACAGAGTTGCTTGTTGTATGCAAATGCTCATTTAGACAAGCCAGATTCATTTTGGAAAAAAGTGCTTTGGACTGATGAGACAAAAATTGAGTTATTTGGTCAGAACAAAAAGCGCTTTGCATGGCAGAAGAAGAACACCGCATTCCAAGAAAAACACCTGCTACCTACTGTCAAATTTGGTGGAGGTTCCATCATGCTGTGTGGCTAGTTCAGGGACTGGGGCCCTTGTTAAATTCAAGGGTCACATGAATTCAACCAAATATCAACAAATTCTTCAGGATAATGTTCAAGCATCGGTTACAAAGTTGAAGTTACACAGGGGTTGGATATTCCAACAAGACAATGACCCAAAACACATTTCGAAATCTACAAAGGCTTTCATGCAGAGAGAGAAGTACAATGTTCTGGAATGGCCGTCACAGTCCCCTGACTTGAATATCACTGGATGATTTGAAGCAGGCTATCCATGCTCGGCAGCCATCAAATCTAACTGAACTGGAGAGATTCTGTATGGAAGAATGGTTAAAAATACCTCCATCCAGAATTCAGAATCAAAGGCTATAGGAGGCGTCTAGAGGCTGTTATATTTGCAAAAGGAGGCTCAACAAAGTATTGATGTAATATCTCTGTTGGGGTGCCCAAATTTATGCACCTGTCTAATTTTGTTATGATGCATATTGCATATTTTCTGTTAATCCAATAAACTTAATGTCACTGCTGAAATACTACTGTTTCCATAAGGCATGTCATATATTAAAAGTAAGTTGATACTTTGAAAGTTCAGCCAAGGATAAAATGATAAAAAGCAAAGCAGTAGCAAAAGAACTTTGTCAATATGCATCTGCAAAATGAAAAATACAAGTTAATTTCACAAAGGATAATAAATAGAAAGTTAGAAAAGTAACGTTTTGGCTACATTATCTTGCCCTTTGACCGATTATGTTTCGTTTGGCATAAAATGCATTGGAGTATGCTGGGCTCTCAGTTGTGCCAGGTGGTGTGGACTTTACAGATCTCACTCAACTCTGTTCCTTTAGCCTTTTCTGTTTTCAGTTTTCGGTATAGCAAGTACAGCTTCCTTTTTTTTACGATGCACCCTGGCAGCAATGTGGTTGTTGGGATATCAGGCTTCAACACTGCCATCTGTCTGGGATATTTTAAACACAAATCTCCACAGGGCACATTGCCAGTAGTGAGAGTCAATCGTCAGTAAAGCCAGCTTTCCTCTCTATGAACCTAGTGCGCCATTAGCCAAACGGGACACCTCAGCTCTTGGCAGGCGGTAGGGGCTGCGCCCAAGAATGAAAGACAGGCATTGTGGTTCCCTAGTGCATCTGTAATTCTGCTTTCTCCTCCCATTCCTTTTATTTTTATCTCTTTTCTCATCCTCTCCGGACTGGGAATTGAAGACTCTATATCATTTTCTGTTATTACATTTCCTTCTTGCAGCATACAGCGAGCAAATAAATAAATATAAATGTGTGCTTTAGTGTTTTCTATAACATAATGGAAATGTAAATCATAATGTTACCAACTCAGTCCCTTGCGCTGGGCTCTGGGCACTGGGTCACTCTGTAAGACCGGGCAAGTCACTTACCCTGCCAATATTGCAGTGGCAGAAATATATCTATCTGAAGTAAGATGGCCCTATTTGAGATTTAAACCCTTGGCCTCAGCTACAGCCCGGTAGAATGTTTCCCTGCCCTTGATGTATGTACTCTGCTAGTGAAATGATGTTGTCATGCAACATAAGGTTTTATGCACTCAGCTTTGTTGAATTCTACACCAAATTTGATATTATCAGTTAGAAACCGGAATTGCATAGCACCAGCATTATTTGGTTTGATCATGAACTTGAAGACTAAATGAATCGTCCAGCTAATTTGTCTTGCTTCCTCCAGAGATCTGAACAGCAAGCACATTTGGCTGGGCCACCTAAGCCTGAAGTCTTCTAAAACTGCATCCTACCTTTGTCAATGCAGGTGTGGTCCGACGCTTCTGTTCATGTCTGATCAATAAGCAAATATCAGACTCACTGCCCTTTCTGGTGCCTTGATTATCAGCCCTATGAAGGACTTCTGAAAGAACTGAAAAAAAGTTTTACAGTATTTTATATAGTTGAGGACATTCATATAGACAGGTAAAGCAAACCTTTGTACTACAAAGTATTTTGTCTTCAGAGACTGTCCTTGCCTTCAAAATTAGTGTATATGGATTCTTCTCCAGGTTCTCCACTTTACATCCTACAT
Source organism: Erpetoichthys calabaricus (assembly GCF_900747795.2). Lineage (NCBI taxonomy): Eukaryota > Metazoa > Chordata > Cladistia > Polypteriformes > Polypteridae > Erpetoichthys > Erpetoichthys calabaricus. The sequence goes on along the minus strand of NC_041395.2, from coordinate 138,496,311 downwards.
TCCAAACAAAAGTGTATCAGGTTAACTGGAAAATCTAAAATTGGTTTGGTGTCCATGGAAGTGCCCTGTTATTGACTGGTACACAGGACAGGTTTTTTCTTTTCATCTGATGCTACTCTCTGTTGGCAGTGGACCCCTGCCCTGTCTTCTGCCTCTTACCCATCCTTTTCTGTGCCTCTTGCTATGCTACAATAATAACATGGTAGGAGGGGCACAGAAAATAAAAGGGGAAGACATTGTGACCACCACCCTTATACATTCCTCTTGTTTATTTTAACATTTCTCTGTGATTTTTGAATTTGTTTTGTTTTTTGGATCACAGAAATTTTCTAGTATTGTTCTTGCTCTGTTATCGAATGATATTCAGCCAATTTTAATCACCTTTTTGAATGATAGATATGTTTAAATAAACACCATTTAGTTTACCTTTCATTGGGGTTACTTTGTGCAGCACTGAACCTGGGTTGACACTTTGAGCCATGCTTAACATGGTTTTGTGCCATATTACAGTCATGTGCTTCAGCTTTTCAGGTAGGACCTGGTGGTATCGGGAGGAGGCTTCTGAGACTTAAGCCCCTGAAATATTGCTCCTAGACCCTGATCTATTTGTCCATTATAGGTGATTTAGCCCCTGATCAGTTTTATCTCAGTGTACGAACACGTGTGACACCTCAAGGGTGATCGCTCTCTTTGAATTTTATTTAAGTGTAAGAACGCTAGTGAAACTCAAAATGAAGAGCTGGCGATAAGGGGTGTTTCTGCATGCAAGTTTCACTCTGTGGGCACTCCTGGTCAGTACCTGGTAGAAAGGTAGGAGGATCCTTTCATCAGCGTTGACCTAGCTGTAGAATGGCCAATAGTGGGGAGACAGTTTGTTGGCTGAGGTCTCCAGGACTCTGACTGTGTCTGACTTCAATATGTCATTCTACAATTAGCAGATGGACAGATATTGTTTTTCATTTATAATAATTAGTTTGAACAAATCTATATCCTCATATGTGATAGTTCTGTATTTAGTGTCAGTCAGTCAGTATCCAACCCGCTATATCCCAACACAGGGTCACGGGGGTCTGCTGGAGCCAATCCCAGCCAACACAGGGTGCAAGGCAGGAACAGCCCACCACAGGGCACACCTACACACCCACACACCAAGGACAAGTAAGGATCTCCAATGCACCTAACCTACATGTCTTTGGACTGTGGGAGGAAACCGGAGCACCCTGAGGAAACCCACGCAGACACTGGGAGAACATGCAAACTCCATGAAGGGAGGACCCGGGAAGCGAACCCAGGTCTCCTAACTCCTAACAGCAGTTAGCGTGCCGCCCAAGTATTTAGTGTGTGTGGTATAATCTACTCTTGCATTTTACTACTATTGTGTTGTATTTCTGAGGTGGCCTTGATAGATGGACCATCTAGCTCTGTGTAGAGGATTACTTGTGTCCTGTTTTGTATGTTGCATTTACCCCATTTTTTGACACCCATTGCACACCCAACCCACATAGAAAGGGATCACTCTCTGAATTTCCCTTCCCAAGATTTCTTCCATTGTTTTTCCTCTGCAAGGCTTTTTTTGGAGTTTTTTCTTAGAGAGTCAAAGCTGAGGGTTGTCTCATTGTTAAAGCCCATTGAGGCATTCCTTGTGTGATCTTAGGTTCTACAAGAAATAAATTGATTTTGTTGCTGTTTTTGTTATCTGACAGTGCTCATCTGCAACGCTAAGGCTGGATCAGGTCAGGTAAAGGTCAGGTTGGGGAGCATGCACTGGTACAGCACATTGCTGCACCCACCACACAACAAAACAGCTCGGGATTCTGGTTGGCAACCCCCAAGTGGTCCAGTCCCACTGTCCGGAAATAACCATCTATCAGCCGCAGCCAGATGTTATGTGGGTGTCTTTTTGGTCTGGTCCAGCCGCTCAGGTCTTCAACAGTGAGGATCCTGTGAGCTGGATCACCCTCAGGGAATCACGCCACATGGCCATAGTGCCGTAACTGACGTTCCCTCACAATGCAGGTAATGTGCCTCATTCGGGACTCCATGTGCAACCACTCATTCGACACAAAGTCAAACCAGCAGTACCCAAGGATTCTCTGAAGAGACACAGTACCAAAGGAGTCTGGGCTTCGTTCAGGTCACTGGTTAGCGTCCATGTCTCGTAACCATATAGCAAGACAGGAAGCACCAGGACTCTAAAGACTTGGACCTTCATCCTTTTGCAAAAATATTGGGAGCACCACACACCCCTTTCCAGCAACCTCATGACCCCCCCCATGCTCTCCCAATCCGTCTACTGACTTCATAGAAAGAGTCACCAGAGACATGAATGTCGCAGCCAAGTTAAGTAAACTTCTCAACAAGGTCAACACTCTCTCCGCAGACAGGCACACTGCTGATGACTTTGCCTTAGAGGTCATTAAAGCCTGGATCTTGCTTTTTATCCAGGACACTTGCAAGCCCAGACACTCAGACTCCTTGCTCAGAGCCTCCGCGAAGATCACAGCATCGTCAGCAAAGTCAAGATCAATGAATCTTTCTTCACCAACAGATGCCCCACAGCTACTGGGCCGCATGACCTTGCCCAACACCCAGTCCATACAAGCATTGAACAGAGTAGGAGCAAGAACACACCCCTGATGAACCGCAGAATCACCTGGGAAAAACACAGAGGTTCTGCCTCCACTCTGCATGGCACTCATAGTAGCAGTGTACAGGCCGGCCATGATATCCAGCAACTTTGAGGGGATCCTGTAAAGTCTCAGGATATCCTATAGGGCAGCTCGATCAACTTTAGAGTTGAACGCTTTACAAAAATTGACAAAGGCTGCAAAGAAACTCTGCCGATATCTGTGTTTGTGCTACATGAGAACCCTCAGTACCAGGATCCAGTCGATGGTTGACAATCTAGGCATAAAACCAGACTGTTCCAATCGCTGGTAGGTGAACAAGTGATCACAGATTCTATTGAGGACAACCCTAGCAAGGACCTTACCCAGCACCAAGAGCAGTGTTATCCCCCTATAATTGCCACAATCCAGGCGATCACCCATCCCTTTCCAGATAGGGATGACAAGTCCCGTTTTCCAGTCAGTTGGGATGACTCCCATCTCCCAAATGGAAGCAAAGATTGTCTGCAATGCCAGAAGGACAGCTTTATCACCAGTCTGGAGATGTTCATCCCGGATACCACAGATCCCTGCAGGTTTCCCTACCTTCAACTGGTTCAACATCTGTACAATCTCAGTGAGACTGGGTGGTTCACAGCTAATTGGAGGATCAGCCTCAAGAACCATAGACCAAGAGATGTACAGCATCCTAGATGAAGGATCATCTTTAAACAGTTGGGTGAAGCAGGTTTAAAATTGGATTTTTTTTCAGACTATGAAAGTAGATGATTAGTTTTGGATTGCATTTGACTATGATTTTCTGCTGTTATTTATTTACTGACTCTTAATAAAGAAATTAGTAATTTATTACATTCCTTTCTGCAATGGACTGGTGGTACTGTGCCCATCAAGGAAGTGTGAGCTCCACGAATAGACCAGGTTTAATGCTAGGAAAGGCTGTAGAAAAGTTTATACTTTTATAGTGTCACCTCAGCAATAAAATAACTACAGCAAAAAACAATGACACAAATAGTTTATTCATAGATCATCTTAAGGAGTAAATGAGGTGCTACCTATAATTTATCACATGCTGCAATGAAACAAGACATTAACAAAGGTTTCTTTTGGTCTAAATAATGTTGTAAACATCAATAAAGTGACTATCCATTTGTAATGTGGCATTCTAAAATAACTTCACTTTGGAGATTTAAGTGGATGATAATATGTATCTTAATATTGCACACTTCTGTATAAGGCCTGTGACTCCTTAAATAATTCTTAGTCAGACTAAATGAAGCTCTCAAATTCACAAGTAATTCTACCAGTGCATCACAAGCTCTTCATCTGCCACACTGGATAACCACTTTACTGATGAAGTATAAGTGTCATTAAGACTAAAAGAAGTCTTTTTCACAGTCTTGCTACATAACATTACATAACTAATAGATGCATTATAGGAAGCGCTTGATCTAAAGTGTTACCTAGGCATAAGTGTTACTTATCATTCAGCATATTGCGAACATCAGGCTCCGTCAGGGAAGAACTTGACTGAAAATCGACTGAGATGAAATGCTGGTGCAATGTGCTCTCACTCTCAGTTCTCATCTCAGCATTGTCATCTCCAGAGGTTGTCAGAAGTGGTAGCAATTTGAAGGGTTGAAGGTGTGTCAAAGGTCACAGGGTAGAGCTGGTCAGCTTTTGTGGTGCTTAAACATAGCTGGGGTTCAGTGGTTTTGAAGTTGTAAAGTGCCAGGGTTTGGTAACATTTTTTTATAACTTCTATGATATTATTGTTTTGGTAGAGGAAACCTATCAGTGCGTATCTAGGAGGTTAACCCCTACTTTGGCTAGAAATCTCTAGAAACAAACGATTTCTCCTACCACATTTAAAGAAATGGTAAATTACGGACTGATACTGTATACTAATGGAAACAAAAAGCAACATAATATAATATATGTAGCGAAAAACACAGGTAAGTATAAACATTTGGGGCAACTGCAGGCAAACCCTATATAACTGAAAATAAAGATGATGTATAAATGCATTAGGAAGGGAAATAAAATGTCTTCGAAAGATGGCAACACTACAGGTTAAGAACAGGCCAGGAAGGAAAAGGAGGGTCCAGGGGGCTGATCACTGGAAATGACATCAGAGGTGGTAGGGCTGTCAATCATCTGGTCTGTAGACGGAGGAAGGGAAGAGGCATTAGTTAACAACGCCACCTTGACGATCAGCGAGGAATTACCACCACTAGAGCCTTTAAGCTATACCAAAGGTGTACAAGTGTGACATATAATATAATATAATATAATATAATATAATATAATATAATATAATATAATATAATATAATATGTAGTCTATAAAAAGGAAAAGCAAACAATGTAACATAATAATAGTGATAAGTAGGAAGAAATATTTTGTAAATGAAAGAATAATATTTCATAAGCAGGTTAAGTATATGAGCGTAAACAATATTGAATACAAAGAGCACAGTGGCCTATTCACAAATGATAAAACACTCATTGCTGATCTTAAAAAGGATTTAAATGCTTTCTCAATGGTTTTTGGAAACAGTTCATTTAACAAGCCTAACACTGGATTAGTTTGTTCTGCTGTGGGTTATGATCTGGTCTAAATTTTAAAAGAGATATCCTTTTATTGGAAAGAAAATGGCACCAAAAGTTTAATTCTGGTGAAAGACGTATCCTAAGGTGAAAGACTTTATGACTCTAGTTCAGTCAAGTAATATATGAGCAAGCATTAATGGGGGAATTTAATAAATGGCTTTTCTCATATTGCAATGGAACAAACAGTTTACTACATAATGTAGTTGTGCTGAATTATTGGGAAATGGAAATGCTTCTGAGAGTGGAACAATTGACCTGATTAGATGAAAAATAATTTGGTTGTAATTTTTTCGAAAGGAAACTGATTCCTAAAATGATTGCCAAGGCTTTTATTAAATAGAAATTTTATTATTTTATGAGAAAATAATCCGTGTATTAAGATACATAAATAAAAGACTAAAAATACAGCCAACATACGGGGTTAAGACTGAAAATGTGTTCACTGAATTAGCTACTAATCATATAAACTCTCTCTAGGGGTACCATAGCACTACATTCTACTTTAATTTCCTTTGTGGTTGGGAATTCTTCAGCAAATAAACTAATAATAAGATTTCTAAGACTTTGGTTTCATAACTCATTCATAATTACACATCAGAACACGTTTTGTAAACAGAATTGCATTTCCACTGTTCAAACCTGAACCTACTCACCTTTTTCTTTATCCTCTTTACATTATCATTATTCAGGTTACAATGATGTATTCAGTAAGAAGTAGGTACTTATAATACCATCACATAGACCCTGTAATTTGCACCACTAAAGAGGAAATGAATGCAGTTTTTGAATTAGAAACAAAAGCAATAGCAGCATATTTTAAAGAAAATGCAGAAAATACCTTATGTAGCTATGGTGCTGGATATTTTAAAAAGAAGAACTGTTCCTTTTGGCCCTGTATTGTTTGGAATGTTGAAGAAGATAACATTTAAGAATAAGTATGTCCTTATTTTCGCCTTATTGAGACAGGATAAGAGATTTGCACATTTCTGTAACCTTGACTTATAATTTTTTCATATCTTTGAAGGAGATAAATGGAAAACCATTGTCAGTTACATTCACCGGCCACTTTATTAGGTACACCTGTTCAAATGCTTATTAACGCAAATATCCAATCACATGGCAGCAACTCAATGTACAGTATTTAGGCATATAGACATTGTCAAGATGACCTGCTGAAGTTCAAACCAAGCATCAGAATGGGGAAGAAAGGCCATTTAAGTGACTTTGAACGTGGCATGGTTGTTAGTACCTGATGGGCTGGTCTGAGTTTTTCAGAAATTGCTGATCTTCTGGGATTTTCACGCACAACCATCTCTAGTGTTTATACAGAATGGTCCAAAAAAGGGAAAATATCCAATGAACAAAAGTCTGGGCGAAAATGCCTTGTTCAAGGGTCAAAGCCAGAAAATTAAAAAGAAACCAATTGTCAAAATGCAAAACATGAATCAGAGTCAAGTAAACCACACAAAAAGTTCTAAACAAGATTTTTAATTTTATCTATCATGCATATTTGTTTTCACTTTCCAAAAACTCTGAGTTGCCTCGACACCATCAAAAATAAAGTCAACAATCTTCGTAGGTACACAACACTGCTATCAAACACATGGATGGCAATGAATGCATTTGCCAATAACAAAAAGAGCCCCAAATGTGAATCAAGCTCAAACCGTCATCAAGATATGAAATTATAATAAAAAACTACAATATGAAACACTTATTTGTAACAGAAAATAAAACTATCCCTAACATCACAAAACAGCATTTGACACCTAAAAGAGTGCACCAGCATAGCCACAAAGCCCAAGGTGTGGTAACATTTACCTTCTGCTAATGCTGATGGTGTCATCATTGTGCAAGTCTGCAAAGATCAAAGCACAACCTAAGAAATTAGAAGAGACTAAATAAAGAAGAAAGCCTCAAATAAATGGAAAAAATTGCAAAAAACACTCTATGAAGAAAACATTCTAACTCCCTCCAGTATACACACCCCCTACATACAAAGGACATTGTAAAATAAACAGAAACAATCACATGAAGAGGTGGAGATTCCACCCCATATACTTGAAATTAAGGCAAAATGAAAATATGCCTTTACAGACATGAGTTCAGACTGGAACTGAGAAACAAAACGAGACATGGCAGTTATATATTCTGGAGACAGGAAGAGGCGGGTGCAAGGGGACCGGAACTGGAAGTGGCATCTTTAGGAGGGGGGTTCTTCTGATGGTCTGCAGAGGGAAAAGAAACACATTTATTTGAGCCCATAAACTCCCGTCTCCCATGCGCACATGTGTGACAACATACAGTACAGTTGTGATTTTCTGCTCAGTTTCAAGTCTTTGGATTTGTCTTTCATTTTGGGAGCTTATCTTGGTCATCATTGACTTGGATAACATTTTGTGCTGCTCAGATCAGATGTCATTTCTTGACCCCATCAGTTCTGTTTGTTTTCTCCCCTGAAGATAAAAGTCCTATAGTAAAAGTGTAGAGTCAATGGGCTGGCAAAAAAAATGAAGATTTGATTAGTCTGCAGTGTCAGACATTCAAGGTGGCACAGTCAAGCCTTTTGTTTTACTTTAGAGACTTCACAAAAAGCGAAGTGGCTGTTGTAGTTCCCTTTCACATAAAACCTATCAAAATCCATGCGGCTCTTCTTGCAAACCTGAAGCAACCTGTTAGAATCCGTACTTTCTGAGTTGTCTTAAGAACATTCATATTAAAAGCCCATCCCATAATGGAATGTGACAGTTCTTATCACTTCTAGTGACCCAGGGTTTCATCTCACACTGCATTTTTTCACATCCCACTTCTCTGGAATAAGAACACATGCCGAATCCATGAGTCAGCAGAAAGAATTTGTGGTGCGCTTCATAAACCAAAAGAACCAAAATGAAAGCTCCAGGATTGTTGTAAATGCATTTCTCATCCCTCTCCGTGAATAAATGTCTCATTCAATGTAAAGAAAGTTGTGTGATTAAACCATAGGCAATGTTTTGTTTTGTACAAACGTTAAACATCCACACTGTGCAGCTTTACGTAGTCACACAGGCGCCTTTGAACACATCTGCTTCATTTTAAGTTATCTTAGCAATGTGTATTGGAAACTATACAGTAAGCACCAGCTGGAGTGCCAGCATGAAAGGAGCTAAGCATTGGCAATTCAGTCCAGATTGTAACCACCTTTTTGATTTTGATTCTCTGTTGTAACGTGACAACCCATATTCCCCATGTCTGTTGAACCAAAGTGATGGAGGGAAAAGGAGTAGGTGCATATGGAAGAGATTATTTGAAATGAAACACTCCCCAGAGTGAGTATCTACAGGCAGTTGTTTAAAGTTTATTTCCCAGAATCCTTTCCAGTTAAGCAAATACCAATTACTGAGTGCTTAGGGGTAGAAACCTATAAAAAGTGGGTCCGTTTTATAAACACACTTAATCCAGATTTAGAGTTTATCCTGGAAGCAGTAACCAAATCACAATTGAGTGCCAGTTGATCTCATGTGCACTCTCACACTCATTCACTGTTAAAGTCACTAAGCACGTTAACACGTACATCTTGAAGGTGTGTGAATAAGACTGGAGTAGACTGAGAAATGCCTACAGTGACACTGAGAGAACAAGCACAAACAATCAATTTCTTAGTATTTATGGAATGCATCTTTATTGTGATCATATTTTAATGAATTCTCCATATTACAAAGAAGGGAATGTGGGACAATCATTAAACAACATTATGATTAAATAATGCAATACATTCCAAATAGAAAGTTGGAAAACATCTATCCGTTTTCCTAATCCTGCTTAATCAGGTCAGGGCCCCAGTCCATTACAGGGTGAACACACTGTTACGGTCACAAACTAGGATCAATTTAGTATCACCAATTCACCTAACCCCTGCATGTCTTTGGACTGTGGGAGGAACTTCACATGGATGCTGGGAGAACACGCAGACTCCATTCAGGGAGCACCTAGGATGTAAACCCCAGTCTCCTTGTTACAAGGCAGCAGCGCTACCACTGCATTATCCTGGGTAAAAACAGCAAAACATTATAAGATGATTTCAATAATTATTACCAATAACAAGGTGGCATGGTGGCACAGTGAATAGCGCTGCCGCCTTGCAGTTAGGAGACCCGGGTTCGCTTCCTGGGTCCTCCCTGCGTGGAGTTTCCATGTTCTCCCCATGTCTGCGTAGGTTTCTTCAAGGGTACTCCGGTTTCCTCCCACAGTCCAAAGACATGCAGGTTAGGTGCATTGGCGATTCTAAATTGTCTCTAGTGTGTGCTTGGTGTGCGTGCCCAGGGTTTGTTTCCTGCCTTGCGCCCTGTGTTTCCTGGGATTGGCTCCAGTAGAATCCCATGACCCTGTTGTTAGGAAATAGTGGGTTGGATAATGGATGGATTACCAATAACAAGAAACACCCATCCAGAGCCAGCCTTGAAATGAAGAATGAGACTTAAGAAAAGTTAAAGGTTCTTGTGTGGAACCGAGATGAGGGGCGCATCCCATCACAGTCAATCCTATGTACCCAGACTAAGAATCAAAGGAGTGTCACTGGTCACCAGCCACCCTGCTCCTGACCAGTTGGGCCATTATTTGTCATTTGACAATATTAGATCTTTAATGACTTGGTCATCTTATTCATTTTCAAAGGTTAGGAGACGAAGAATCTGGGGATTTCCAGTGAGAGGGTAAAGTTAATTTAGTGGTTATGGTAGCTAATGACGGCATGGTGGCGCAGTGGTAGCGCTGCTGCCTCGCAGTTAGGAGACCAGGGTTCTCTTCCTGGGTCCTCCCTGTGTGGAGTTTGCATGTTCTCCCCGTGTGTGTGAGTTTCCTCCCACAGTCCAAAGACATGCAGGTTAGGTACATTGGCAATCCTAAATTGTCCCTAGTGTGTGCTTGGTGTGTGTGCGTGTGTGTCCTGTGGTGGGCTGGTGCCCTGCCTGGGGTTTGTTTCCTGCCTTGCGCTCTGTTTTGGCTGGGATTGGCTTTCTTAACTGGGATTGGCTCCAGCAGACCCCCGTGACCCTGTAGTTAGGATATAGTGGGTTGGATAATGGATGGATGTGTAGCTAATGAGAATAAATCATTGGAAGGTGAAAAAAGAGGTCCAAAAGCTGAAAAGGACGAAGTAAAAGAGGAGTGTTTACAGAGAAGTAGTATTTGTGAATTAAGGGATAGTGGAGCACAACACCACTAGATGTTCTGTTAAATATTGTTTTTTGTAGTAAGCCAGGCTACCATCATCGGGCTAGCTAGCTCCACTGGCCCTGAACTGTTTTGGGCTTATCCTTGAGTGTGTATGTGCATGAGCAACCTGAATTTTCAAGTGACACGGCCTGAAGGCTAGAGCTCCTTAATCTCACCATTAAAATGAAGATCGACTTTCTGCTTGTTTTTTTTTTTTTTATAAATCATGTATTTGCTCATCTGTTGTAGAGTGTTTCCTAATAAAGGCTATGCAGTACAAACCAGTAAAGAGGTACATAAAGTCCAGTACCATTTGCTCTCTAAAAGGTAGCCTCAGGAATAAGAGAAAAACAATGAAGCAGATCCATATGTGGAATGCATCAAGCACAATACTGATGAGGCTGAGTGCCATCTTGATCTTCACCCACTGCCACCTATGAAAAGTCTACCTGAGATTTTATGAAAAAGAAGTCAGAAAATCCTCTCTTTCTAAGAAGCAGAGACATTTTTGTGCTGAAAGCTCACATATTGTTTTTTATTCAATTGTTTGACAGCCTCATAGTCCCTGCACAGTGGCTGGAGCTGCTACCAGATAGCCCCCCGTGTCTTACATTGAGTGAAGTGAATGTAGTTTACATATTCTTTCCATGCTTTACGTTTTCTACCTCAAAGCTCTTCGATTCTAAACTTTAGGTGTTTCTGTTTCAGTTTAGCCAGTTCAAAGTTTGATAGATGGCACAGATGAACCATGTTCCCTGTCACTGCCAGGAGGTGGCAAGTTATGCTAATATCAATGTACTGGCATCCTGTCAGGGTTGGACAGAAGATCCTTACTCAGCTAGTAGGCTAGTATAATGGAAGGACCAGAGGTGACAGCTTTTTCAGACTGTATGCTCACCTGATATACTGATGCCAGCACTCCTGGACCAGTGCAGCCTTTCCCACACCCTCAAGGCATACTGGGAACTGTAGTCCCATTTCACAGCCTTGCTGGGTTCCATTGGTGCAGCCAGGAATGACCATCCATACTTTAAGAGGCTTCCGTCTGACTCGGAAGTGTTTTCTTTGGACAAAATCCTGGCACCAGAAGCTCTCCCAGGTCTGACGTAAAAGGGGCCTCCTCAGCTCAACTGGAGAGCCAGAGTCAAGTGGAAGAGGATAATGCTTGTCTATAGGAGTAAAGGAAGAAGAGGTGATAAAAGAGGAAAGGAAAATAACAGGCTGAAAAAGTGAGTTGTTATGAGACCAGAAAAAGGTATTCTGTCTGTAAAAAACATTTATTTAAATTTGGGACTGGAGTTGGTGCAATTGTGTCTGAGGTTTGGGGGTCCGTGACACCCCCTACTGGCTACAATAGCCAATATATTTTCCTATTCATTTGGTGATGCATGGCTCTCCTTAACATTTATACCTACTTATTGATGTATTTTGTCAGATTATCACAATGATCTGATGCCAATCAAGACAGATCAGTCACCAATATCCCATTGTATGATATTCTGTGATGCCAACTGGTCATTAGCAAAAAAGTGACAGATATTATTAGTTAGGTAAGGTAATGTTAACATTCGAGATGTCTGTATACATAAAGGAAAATTCTGGAAAGGCAAAATGCCACAGTTATAGCTCGCCATCCCCTACACTGCACCCGCGTAGTAGTGAAACAGGACAAACTATAATAATCAATAAACAAACAGGTATCGTTAGCTAAGCAGATGCAGAGTATGCTCCAACATGTGGTCAGAGGTACAGCGACTTGAACGGAGGCTGGCACATGAGTGAGGGGGGCCCTACCTGGCTCCCTACTCCTGACGTCACTCTTCCCCCTCCCCTCAGCCCGCAGCCTCTGTCTTGGATTAGCACAAATAAATCACTCCTGCAAGCGAACTATGATAGTGCAATGAGAGAAGTCGCAAAATCAACCAGAATGTTCAAGCAAATTATATAAAAAAACCTGATCAAAATTCATTAAGTAGTTCTCTCGTGAAAAGCGGACAGACATAAAGACAGACAGACGGACAATGGATTTTATATATATAGAGATGGAATATTAAAATTTTCAAATAGCAGACCAAAATGTAAGTACACAAAGACATACCCAGAGCATGAATAACTTCCTGGGACTTTAGTAGGTCAGAATTGACAGCAAGAATCTGTAGCCAGCCCCCGAGTGCAGCATGTATATTAGGTAATATATGAACAGCGTTCAGTTTTAAAGTGACATGTTGCTTGTCTGGATTTTTGGATTAATGGACTAGATTGTTAGACATGGGAGTTCAAAGAAATAGACACGACAGAATGAAGATCATGCTGTAAGATGTAACAGATTGATAGGATGCCTTAGGCAGTCACTTATATAGGTGTTAGTTTTATAGTATTTGAAAAGTCTGTAGAAACTGCACAGCATGTGTGAAGGAAGGGGAGATGATACAAAAGCTATGGAATGCCTTATTTTAATTTGCATTATTTGAAGTCTGACTGTGAGTTCTTATTGCTAAGCAAAGAGAGTCAAGCTGCATTTGTAAAATGTAGTATAAAAGTGCTGTAAATAAATACAGTACCTGGATTGAGAAAAATTAAGTGTACATCTTTCTGCTATGCATTTGTCAAGTTGCTACACAAGCTGAAGTGCTTTGAGGAATGCGGCTCTTGAGCAGCATGCTGTAACAATCAATCCACTTTCAAAGTCTCTTGAGTCTGTCATCTAATCCAATAATTACAGACAGCAAGTCCATAAACAGTTGGATACATAAATTGCCACATTAACTCAAGATCCACACCCAAGAGTGCCAACCTGCTTTTACTCGGTGCTTCCACTGCCATCTTCATCTGTGGAGTTGTGCTGTGATGGACTGCTTTGCTGATGTATGGGATCAGGGCATTGACTTCTAGATTTTCTGCCCAGTTTCATCTTCAGCTATTCCTCTGAAGATGAAGAACAGATGCCATGCACAGGACAAGGGCAGATTAAAAAATGGTGAAGGTGGTTAATACTGAAAGAGAAGAGGTTATTAATGGCCATCAGTTGTAAACCAGCTTGAGGATAGATAGATAGATAGATAGATAGATAGATAGATAGATAGATAGATAGATAGATAGATAGATAGATAGATAGATAGATAGATAGATAGATAGATAGATAGATAGATAGATAGATAGATAGATAGATAGATAGATAGATAGATAGATAGATAGATTTTACTTTATTTGCCCCCAAAATATTGCCATCCATTCTGTTTTATGCAGTACAAATTGCTCTGCTGCTAGGTCAATTTTTGGGGATTTTCCACTTTGACCTCCTTTTAAGGTTAGTAGCCATACTACCTCTAAGAAGTTAGTGAATCTTAACTGTATTATTCCTTAAATTTCCTGTCAATAAAATTAATCTGTTAACTGACAACATGACAGAGCAGTGCAGAAGAGGAGGGGTGCACAATGGAATTTGGCTCTGGGGGCTTTGGTCAGTACCAATGATCGGTCATTCAGGCGACATCAGAGCTCTTCCTGTAAAGCATCCACTGTTGAAAATAAAGCACTTTTGTACTGCCTGATACCAAGTCACTGAGAACAGCTGCCAAGTCGCTGCAGCGCAAGTAAATGTTTTGTCCCATGCATTGCTTATTCATTTTCCTTTTCTGATGACTAGACACCAGGCCTCTTTGTGACTTCAGCCAGACACTGTCTTGTGCTAATGTTATTTTATTGGCTGCACTGGAAATCTAAAGAATATTTCTCATTTTTGAGGTCATTGTTTCTATGGTGGCACTGTGGTTAGTGCTTCTGGTTGTCAGTTCCAGAATTGTGAGATCAAACCCCACCCTATGGGCTGTCTGCCTATTCTTCTGTGCGTGTGCATGTTTCTCTGGGTACTCTAGGAGTTTGCATGCTTGATTAATAGATGGCTCTAAATTGACCTCTTGCGGGTGTGTGAATGGGTGAACTCTGTGATGTGCTGTTAAGCTGTGCTGGATTGGTTCTGGCTTTTTCCCTGGTGCTACTAAGAGAGGCTCCACACCCTGCAACTGCTCATCTGGATTAAGTGCGTTTGATGGTAGATGGGATAGTCAAGGGAAATATGGGGTTATCCAAGTAGGATGAACCAAATCTGAATGAGTTGCCAGTCCACCTGAGGGCCCACTCACACACACACATCCATAATGTCTCATACAAGGACAAATTAGAGCTGCCACTGAATTACACAAAACAAAAGTGACAGGAGAAAGCCATTACTGTGCAAACAGCACGCAAACTGAGGTTTGTACCCGGGACTCTAAACTTGTGAGGCAGCATTTCCTACCACTGTGCTGCCCACCATTTATTTCATGTCTTTCTTAACTGGTAGGCTTGTTTTTGTTCTTAGAAATAATCCTCAGCGTGATGAACTTTTTTAAGAATGCGTTGCCACCCAGACTGTGGTAAGAAGGTTTAAAAAGCTGAGCAGATTTCTGTGTCATTGTCTGATCTTTTGGCACAACAGCCTGACATTATGCTCTGCTTTTTTTTTCTTTGCTTTCTTTTCCATGTGTTCTTTTAATTATGATTTAATTGTTTATTTTAAAAAATAGAATTAAAAAAAACATTTACTATAAATAAATCTTTTACAAATTTTCATCCCATGCAGTCCCAATGAAACTGGTGTGCTTAGCTTTAAAAATAAACAGTGTGAAAGCTGAAAACTCTTGACATGCTGACACAGAAATAAAACCTTCCATTTTTGCTAAATTTCTCCAAAACATTAAAAGAATCCAAGTGGGTGTTTTTTACTGAAACATTAATTGTAGAAGGTGGCATGGTGGCACACTGGTAGTGCTGCTGCTTCACAGTAGAGAGGCCGGGTTCACATCCAGAGTCCTGTGTGGAGTTTGCATGTTCTCCCCGTGTCTGCGTGGGTTTCCTTCGGTTGCTACCGTTTCCTCCCACAGTCCAAAGACATGCAGGTTAGGTGAACTGGCAGCACTAAACTGGCCCTGCTGTGTGTTTGGTGTGTATGTGGGTGTGTTTGCCCTGCAATGGACTGGCGACCTGTCCAGGGTTTGTTCCTGCCTTGTGTCCTATGCTAGCTGGAATCGACTCCAGCATCACCCACCCCCGAGACACTGGTCTGGATTAAGCAGATTAGAAAGTGACTTGACTAAACTAATAATTGTAGAAATAATGAAGTAATGTAAAAACTGAAACAAAAAAACAAGAACCCTTGTGAACCTTCTGTTTAGTAAACTGTGAAACCTTCCGGGCCCCCAAGCTCCACAGTGTTAGTGTAGGCTTTCCCCCAGTGCTTTGGTTTTCTTTCCACATCCTGAAGACATGTATTTTATGTTAGATGGGAACTCTAAATTGGCCTATATAAGGGAGTGTGGCCCACAATACACTGCCATGTTGTCCAGGGTTGGCTCCTGAATTCTGCTTGTTGATGTCAAAATAGAAACTCGGCAGCCACAAACCTAAATTGGATCTGCAGCTGCTGAAAATGGATGGATGAGTCAGCCCTGCAGACAGGAGCTTCATACACACACTCTTTCCAACAAGTCCGGCTTCCAGCACAACCTGTCACTTTTATTATCCATCTCATTAAATAGTTAAGCTGCTATAGAGATTTCCCTGTATTTTGAAGACATGAAGAAGAAAAGTAATTTGAGTTAGAATTGATTGTTTTCCAGCTCTGCTGAATGCAATTTCCATTTGAGGATCAGCTGACAAAGTAATTCCACATCCCTGCCATGCAGCAGTTCCAGCACATGTTTCCAATCTGAAAAGCTGCATGTGAATTTATGACACACTTTTGTGCCAATTGAAATTTGAACAGCAGTGTTGATGAGACTGTAGTAGTTGGGGAGGGGGGCATTTTCATCACTAAAAATGCCAAATCCTCAGAATCCTGAATGAGGATTTTCAAGTTTGTTTCACATTAATAACAAGAGATGAGCCATCTTTTAATATGGATAAAACAATCTAGTCTGCAAAGCTAGGGGATTTGACGTGTGACACAAAGTAACAAAAAGATGACAAATAATGCTTTCTTAACCACAAAAAGATACATAATGTGACAGAAGGAGTGTCTATGACATAAAGCATGGCTGTCTATCTGGCCAAGATGGCAATATTTGACCAAGAAACATGTGTGAGCACTTCTGGTGCTGGAGAGCCCAGCTAACAACACACTTTTGTTCCAACCATTTTCTTAATCAGAAACCAGCTCCTTTAGTTTCTGGAGAATGCAATTTAATTACATTTAGTGTGATCGAGTGAAGAACAACAAGTCTAAATGGCAAATGTTGGGCCACCAATTCAGCCGTTCTAGTTTAATCAAAGCAAAAGAAAATCCAAACAAGTACACAATATACTGCGGGACTGAAACAAAAAGAAACAAAATTAAGAGCCTGTTTTAGGCATAAGGAGATCTTTCGTTGCCAAAGTCACAAGGTTGAAGCACAATGCCTGAGCAAACTTATGAGGAAAGTCTGCTCTCCTGGACATAATGGAAGCTGTTGTGGAAAAGAGGATGATGACAACATTGGACGCCATCATGAAAAGTCTCCTCTAGTAGACGCTGTCTTGGAGCACTTTTAGCCACAGGCTCACTCCACCACAATGTGCTAAGAAGCACCTCTGGAGGTCTTTTCTGCCCACTGCTATCAGGCAATTCAATGCTTCTACCTGATGTACACGTTAATTTTATTTTTATTTATTTATTTATTTACTTATGGATTGGTTAGCTGTATTATCTGCCCTGTAAGTCTGTATCCTTGTTTTTTATATTTCTGTTGCTGTATGCATTTCAGTTTCTCCATAGAATTAATAATCTAAGACAGGTGCTCTGTCCTGCAGTAGGTTCTGCTCTGAGAATGATGCCTCCTTCCAGCATCCCTCTACTTTATAGGTGGGAGACCTGAAGGGGCGGAGTTAGTTGCTCTCACTTGGCCTCTTCCTGGCACTGGGGAGGGAATGGAAGAGGACCATGATTAACACCACTGCCCCCTCTTGTCCCAGAATGGTATTATGTACCTCAGATGACTGGAGGGCAATCAACTGACACATATGCATGACAATAATGATGTTTGTAACAGTTTTCATTGGA
Organism: Erpetoichthys calabaricus; assembly: GCF_900747795.2. Taxonomy (NCBI): domain Eukaryota; kingdom Metazoa; phylum Chordata; class Cladistia; order Polypteriformes; family Polypteridae; genus Erpetoichthys; species Erpetoichthys calabaricus. Next base: position 138,478,807 of record NC_041395.2, on the reverse strand, counting down.
AAGAGCCTTTCTAGTTTAAGTATTATTCTTCAAGGAAACAAAAAAAAAAGATTACAAGCCATCAATTCTTACACTTTTTATTTCATTATTAAATCAGCTGTTTAATGATGAAATCAGGTGCGTACAAACACACTCACACAAAGGCAAAAATAGCATCGGTTTAATTGACTAGCTGTTGTCTCTCTTTGTGTTAATAAAAATAACTTGAAAATTTTGACAAGAAAGAGAATTAAAAAGAAACAGAAACTAGACAAACAGACTACTGTACACTCAAAGTCATGGCAGGAGTAAGTGTCTTTTCATAATTTCAAAATCTTGTTATAATTTATTTCTGAGGCAGTGGGCAGAGCGGTAGAGTGAGACATTGTATTACACACTAAGTTCTGTGCATTTCATGTGTTTGTTACCTCCCTTGAAATCCTGTATGGCAATTAAGCTTTCAAATTAAAACAAATGAGTGAAAAATAATACGATAACAATATTATATGTGCTGTGGTGGGCTGTTTGTTTCCTGCCTTGTGCCTTGTGTTGGCTGGGATTGGCTCTAGCAGACCCCTGTGACCCTGTAGTTAGGATATAGCGGGTTGGATAATGGATGGATGGATATTATATGTGTACATATCTAAACATCTGACATTTAAAGTACTGTAATGATGTTATATAGGCTATACTCCTGTTATCTAAAGACTTAAAATTATAATTCCAACTTCAAGGTCAGGTAGTTATTTCAGTTTAGGACCACTGAAGTTCTGAGGTAAGGATGTTATACTGCCTGATCATGGCACCAGAGAGTGGCAACATTTTGCGTATTAGTTAGCATTGACTGTTACAATTCTACTGGCCTCTCTACATATTGACCGTAGGAATCTTAAATGAGGAGTTTGGTTACTGACAAGATTGGTTCTAAAGTGGTTGAAGCAAAAGAAGCCCCCCAGGATCAAGAGTGCCCAGCCCTGTACAAGTAGGTGCATTTTATTGTGCAGCTGCATCTCAAGCCATTGAAGTGTATCCTGGTATCTGCTCTGAGAGTGACCATTCCATGAAGTGTAAAGTTCTAAGAACTGTGAAATGTAAAAATAAATAAAAAAAATTCTCCCAGAACCAGTGTGTCTCCAGTTTACCTCTGGCTGCAGGTTTTTTTTTTCTGTCCTTTTCACAATAAGTAAGTTGTCATTCCCTCTAATTGATCTCATGGTTTAATTAGGGGGACATTTTCGTCTCTTCTTCTGCATTCAGAAAAGTTCAGTAGTGTGAGATTCAATTTTATTGGTTACCTGGAAATATATTTTTGCCATATAAATTATATGTTTGAGTTACATTATATGTGTAAGACTCTTGTGTCATTTTCCATTTATTTCACATATTTCTGTGGGGTTTCGTTCCCTTAATTACATTTTAATAATGTACAGCGAACAACAAGTGGAGAAGATGACAGGGCAGATGACCCTGATTGACAAAATGCTGCAGCTACATCAGCATCAAAACCACCTTATTAAAAGGCTAAGTGTTGGTGTGTCTGTCTGTGTGCCTGTCCAATTGCTATGTCTCTGTCATTCCAGAAGATGCCATGCCACAAACAAAAATGCATAGCATTCATCATTCCAAGAGATGGAGCATCACAAACACTAACACTGCTTTTAAGAATCCCACACCAAATGGCATTTAACAGAGACATACACATTGCATGGTGCACTGCAAACTGAGGTCTACAGTGTATTCAGAGCCCTGAACACCAGACAACCACCTCAACCACAAATACTTTAATAGGCTTACTTCCAAGTATACACTGAACTTGAATACTTTGTCATTTCCCTCCACACCTCCTCAGTAAACGTCCCTGACAGGGCTGCGTTCCTGAACTACAGGTAACTACAGTTAACCCTAGAACCAAGCCTGAGGAGCAATGCCACCTCTTCTGCTGGGAGATGAAGCATTCTTGATAAAGCATCTCCTCCAGTCCATCTACCATCTGTTCACCCCAATTGGGATGCAAATCATCAACCATCCTGACCAAGTTGTGCTTCCATCCACATAATTGTTCCATTATAGTTTCCTGGCCAGGCAATTAGTCAACCTCTATTTCCTTTGGGATGCTGCTCCTTCCATTAAGAGGTTCACAATGTTGATTACATACATTTCAACCCATCTTAAACGGGTAGCACAGCTAGTTAGAAAATAGAACCTGAATGCCTGAAAAAGCACAGTGAAAACCCTAATGATGAGAAAGAAAATATTAAGAACCAAAGTTAAAAAACTCTGAATTATTCGCATGTAACATACGTAAGAGGCTACTATCTCTATATTATAATAAATAAGTCTTGGGAGGCAAGACTTTTTATCCTGCGACGAGATGTGATCTTTTGGAGAGAGACACTGTCACATTCCGCAAGATGAGACTTTGTGCCAAGAGATTTAACCACACCCAGGGCCGTAAATAAAAGATAAAGAGTAGATGACAAAGTAGAATGTCGTAAAGAATTCAAAAACGTTGGCACACATGCAGAGCAGGTTAGAGCTAATGGAAGTATGAATATTCAATGTGTCAAAAAAATGATAGTAAAGATCGCATTAGTGCAAATAAACAGAAATTATTACTCGGTGAAATAACGGAACAACGAAAAGAGATTGAATATATTGTTCGGATTTGTGAATTTCCCATTGGGATTAATAAAGTATCTATCTATCTATCTATCTATCTATCTATCTATCTATCTATCTATCTATCTATCTATCTATCTATCTATCTATCTATCTATCTATCTATCTATCTAAACTTTAAGTTGGAGACTTGTAGATTGTCTAATTCATGTTGCCATCAGGGAAAAATAGTGTTTCTTCCCAATAAAGAGGAGTATATGCAAGAATTAAACTTTTTGTTGTTTGTGAGCGGCAGAGACACAAATTTGCTGGTGCGTAGCTCAGGCAGGGTGTTGGCGAGCGAAGCAAGCAGGGGGCAAAGCCCCCTATTCTTTTAATAAAATCAAAACACAGAGACTGGAAAATAAGAGCTTGCTTAATTAGGGGAGCAGCAGAAGTTGGTTGAAATGAAAAACTGCAGCCAAAGTAGGATGTCAGGACTGAACCTGAGAACCTCTGGGGTCTGAGTTTTGATTAGACCACCACCTCCTGCCCTGAATTTACCATTAAGCAAAATAAGCATGTGCTTAGGGCACCAAGGAGAAGAGGGAAACCACAAAGTCTTTTGCCCCTAGCTATCATGCCCTTAACTCTTTCACTGCCACACTCGAGTTTAGTGTCACAAATCAGTCTAAATTCTGCGTCTTCATAATATCTCAGGAAACCTTAACCCAGGCTAGCTCTTAGTTCATCAGCTGACTTGTGTAAAAGACCTCTAAGCTCTTTACTTTATTGAATTTTTAAGTTTTAATCCCTTCTTCCACCTTCAGAACTTATTGCATCTTAATGTCTTGTTTGTTAAGCAATGGAAGGGCGGTCCATGAGTGCCCCATTTTTGGACTATAATTAGGGCACCTGCTGTAATCTGGCGCTGATCATCCCCCAAAACACCTCACCCCCTTTAATGGAACCTATGAGATGCTACACTTCTTTGGTGCTGCAGGGATATACCTGAAAGGCTACTGGCTACCAGACAGCAACATTGTTGGGGGGGTCAAACCTCTTTAGGGTAACTTAATAACTCTAAAAGTGAGTATATATTTACATCAAAAAGTAAGGGAAGCGTGGTGGAGAAAGAAAAAAAAAAGTTTATCTTCTCCTGCAGGTGCCCAAGATTTTCTCACTTGTATGAGTTTATCATTGGGTTTTAAATTAAATATCTTGTCTTGCTTTCATTGCGTTCTCATTCTTCTCTTTTGCCTAAGTACTGTCACAATAATTTGTGCCTAGACATCTTACCATTATTATATATTATTTCTAAAGCATGACCTACACCTGTGGTGATTGCAAAAGAGGGACTGTGAAATTTCTACAATGTTGAGTGCTATATATAAATTGATCATGCAGGCTTTGAGAAGTTGGTATCAAGTTCCCTTGCAGAAAGGCAGTCATGCAAAGCCTGCCAGTTATCACAGCTAATGTTAGGCCCAAGAGAGAAAACTACTACAAGGTTGAAACGGAGCTCTGATGAAGCAAGATCTACTTAGGATTCTCTTGTGACTTACATAGTCGCACTTGTGGCCCTGCTGGCAGAGGAGAGCCAATGCTTTACTACTGAAGATATACTGAGCACACACCAGTGCCATTTACCTGCAGATTCACATGGTGTTGAGAGTCACTACATGGAATTTGCATGGTCTTCTAATTTATGTATGCTCTTTTCTTGGTATTTTAAATTTCCACTTGGATCATAAAGAGAAATGTTTGTAAGGTTGATTACTGACTAGACTGTGGTCTGATATGAGTGAGGCTGGCAGTGTGTGGATGTGTGTGTTGAACTGTGAGCCCTGCCATAGGCTTCCACTCTGGCCAGGGATATTTCTTGTCTTTTGCTTTTGGTATGGGCTTTTATATTCTATAATTGGAATGGGATAAATGGACTTAGTAGGTAGATAGATGGATGGTATTTTGCCTTTAAATTCAGGCAGACCACATAACCTTGAAAATGACTCCATTAGAGAGATTAGAAAGCCTTTACCTGACATACTGTAGATAAAGATAAACCTGAATTGGTGGGAGGAAAAGAAGCTGTCAACAAAAGGTGACATTGGCTGAGATGGTGTGGGAGGTGGTGGGGCAGGATGGCTGCCTCCACTGCTGGCTAGGGTTTAAATCCTATACAGGATGTTCCTTGTAAAGGGGCCAGTTATTGTTTAATGCTAGGTCTTCATTGTGAACTATTTTAATGGATCAATTCCTAAATCTCAGTTGTGGCACATTTTAAGGTATGCTGCCATTTTTTTCAGGATGTAGTGCAGCACCAAAGATGAATAAAATGTTTTACAACTTAACATTCTGATGGCTGTTTTTTTTTTTCTTTCACATTACGAATTTGCATGTGCATGAGCTTTAGATGGATGTGATTGATGAACTCAGATTTGAATGTACATATAAAACAGATGGAGGGGGTGTAGCTGAGCTCAAGTCCCCTCCTGCTGCTGTTAGCTCTCTGATGAATCGCTGCTTCAAGGACTTTTGAGTAACGCAAGGGCTTTGCTTCGGTCAGTATATCTCACTTCTATCTGTACATAGTGCTTCTCTTCATCGCTAGGTTTTCCTTAACTGCCTGGTGATAAAATGGAACGTGGCAGACATAATACAACTTTATATTCTCTCAGGGAGCAAGTGACTATCATGGCAGCAATAAGCTCAAGACTATAAAACATAGCCATTAGAACTTGTTTAAACAGAGTCATCTTCCAGCAATGGCTTAGAACTGAGGGGAGGTGGGGACTCAGACTCTCCAGAAGAAGTTCAAAACCACATGGTTACAACATATAAACTCTCTTGTGCCACTTAATAGCCATTCCTTCATTTTCCAAATCCAGTTCTTCTACTAAACTGCAGCTTACCTGGGCAAGAATGGATACAAGGCTGTCAGCCCATCGAATGGCGTATGTTAAATCAATTTAGAGTCACCCATTTTTGATATGTGAAAGGAAAAATAAACAAACTCCTGAAGAACATGAAGATTCCACTCATTTACAGTATACCCCTAGCTGGCATATAAATTGTAAGGCAGCAACTCTAAATGTTATGACACATTGTTTATAAAACCAACGTGCGCTTAATCTCTCTCTTTATGGTGTCTTTCACGATCTTTGTGGTTGCAAAGTGTTGCAAAATATTGACACCTAAAGAATGTGCCCATCTCTTCGAGTCTCGTCTGCAGAATAGGGTAAATAAGCTGTTTAGGCTAACACATCAAGAAAAATGAACAGTTTGAATTTGCTCTCATGTATAACTTTTTCACAATGAAGCTGTTCACAAAGTACTGAAGAAGTTCATGAACAATAGCATCACCAGTCCTCAGAAGGAAAGAATAATAATTCTACATAATGGGCCTGATAGCAATCGGACTCCGTAAATGCTTTGAATGTATCCTCTGTATGGCTCACTTTGTCCAAGGGACTTTTCTTTTGGGGGTGGAGGAGTGGGTGGGTGAGCAAGATGAAGAAGTCTTTGACAGTAAATGCCTTCTTTCACAACCCTCATCTTCTGACAATGGTCGCATTATCTAATTCAGCTTAACTTGCTCAGAACTCAGCTGTTACGGTTTTAACATTTTTATACCTGATGTGAAGGCAGCTAATAACCTTGGATTTTAACATAACTTTGTAAAATAAGAGAAATGAGTTTGCATGTTCATAACAATGGATATGTTTCTAGATGGACCTGACTTTTTTTCTTAGGCACATACATTAAGATTTAGATTAGATTTAGATTTAGATTAGTTTCTTTAGACTGGAGTGAGAAGCAATGAAAGGGACAAGAGTGCTCACAGTAACAGTCCACAGGCAATTCAGAATCCATTCAATAAATACTCAACCAACTATGGGTGAACAGCTCCGCTTTTTCTCATGTGTTTACAAATTGAATTTTCTAGAGGCAGGTCTAACTATAAAAAGCCATGATAATGAATTTGTCTGTATTATGATGAATAGTATTTGACTGACACCTTTATCCAAGGTGGCTTATAAGACATTTGGCCTTGGAACCACAGCCAAGAGGTTTATTTTCTCCAGCCAGCTATCCATTTGACCATAGCATGTATTTTAAAATGAAACACAGACATTTGCGAATATAACCATGGAAAACATTTTTCTTTCTGTTATAGTTTGTCTATTGTTATTTGTAAAGAATTTTGAGCCACCCTTCTCTAGGAAATGTGCTATATGAAGAAACATTGGTTCTGTTTGGATATTTTTTATAGCTATAGCACAGGCCAGTTAAATGACTGAGACATCCCCCTTATTCCTTTAAACACTGCACCACAGTTTCTCATGTGGGTCTTTTCCACGGGTGATAAAGTTATTTCTACTATCAGGTTCATTTTTCCTCACCATCCACTTTCTTGGTTCATAAGGATCCTTGTAATTTGGCACTCTGCTCAACGCAATGTATGTTTGCATTGTGCCCATTTGTTGAAGACTGGCTTATTTCACTGCACAACTAAGCAAAAGAAGAAGTACAAGGAAAGCAGAAATAATAAAACACAAAACCTAATCATGACACCATATGTGCATCAGCCAATCCTTTACTGAAGATGCCTAATCCCAGCGTTTCTCAACCTTTAAGTATTTGCGACCCAAGTTTTCATAACACTTTTAATCCTGCCCGCCTTAACGCTTTTTTGAACAGAGCCCACTAATACCAATTTGTTCTTTTTTAATTAATGATATATCATAGATGCATATTTTATTATACCTACTTAACTTTTATCGACATTTATCTAACTCTATATTTATTTTTCTAGTATCAGAATGTAGTTTAAGTTAATTTGTTTTGGTTTCAATAGATGTATTTTTCATATTTTTGATTCTTGTTTTCTTTTTTTCACATCTTCGCGCACCCCTTTTTGTTACTTCACGCCCCCCTAGGGGGGCCCACCCCACAGATTGAGAACCACTGCCTAATCCTATGTTAGGGTTGTTGTGAGAACTGAGCATTAAGGAGAAATTAACCATAGACTTAGGGCTGGTTCACCACAAGGCATGCTCACATTTCCACCCTCATGGCATCAGTTTAGTGTCATAAATCAGTCTAACTTCTGCGTCTTCATAATATCTGAGGAAACCCAAAAACCCAGGCAGACACAGGAAGAGCAGACTGACTGTGATGGAACTCAGACCAGTATTAGTGCCTCATCTGGCTATGGATAGATGGTGACTCAGATTTGGCTGGTGGCCCATTCCGGCCCTGTGCCTAATGCTGGCAGGATCGGGACCGATTCCTAGTGACCTTTGTAACTGGCTGAACGGCTCAGGAAATACTGTAAATGAGTGGAAGGAGCATGATCTAATAAATTGGAGGGTATACTAGGCATGCAAATCATCTATTGACTATTTGTGTGCATCTCTGCACTTAGCACCTTGCCAACTGCAATACACAATGGGATCATTCGCCTTCTGGGGCCCAATTCACCATTGCCCCAGGGACAACTAAGCTAAAGGAAATTGGTCATTTTTTATGACATACTGTTTGTTTTACAAACTAATTAGCAAGGGAACAAAGCACTGCCCAGGGTAGAATAAAGCACAGGTACACTTTGTAAATTGCTGAAGGAAAGATTTTGGCCCCAAACCAAAATTTCTCTGACAAAACACACCTTGGAACACAACTTTGCATACCTGTGTCAAGTACTGAAAATACCTCCTAGGAGCACTTCCCTAATAAAGTGTAGGTGTGGACACTAAATAATGATCCTCAAGGGGATTAACATTGGAACAAAACATAGCCTTATTGGCTTCCCCTATAGAAATATGGGAATCTGCACAACGTAGTGGAAATAGGTTCAACAGTGTGGATTTGCTACCAATTAAACACACAAGCACATGTTCATCATTACATATTAGATTACACTTAAATATGAAAAGTAATGATGTAAACTTAACAATAACCCTGAACAACTCACCCATACTCTTTCTATCATGCTTAATTCAAATATAGGGTTACAAAGAATACAAGAAAGAAGGACCACTCCATTGTGGATATTGGAACAGCCTGATAAAATCTCTTTTTTGAAGACTTTCTTTCTGCTTGCAATGATTGTAACTTATTGACGCCATATATAAGTTTAACTATCATTTCTTGCAGCTCATATTAGCTTGGGCATTTGTTTTAACACATTACCTTAAAGAGGACTTTTGCAGCAGTTAATATGATGACATAAAGAATTGTTTCCTGAATTCTGCTCTTCTTTTATCCATTCATTTTTTGAGCTAGTTCTTTTATATTGTAGAGACCCAGCCAGCACTGGGTGCACAGCTGAAAGGATTTCCTCTCCACCGTTTTTCTTGGTGGATCCTCTCAAGCTCTAGTAGATTGGATGGGAAGCATCTGTAAATTTTCATCTTCAAGTCTCCCTACTGAGGTTCCACAGGGTTTAATCTGAGACTTGTCCCAAAGCTACATTATTGTTGTCTCAGCTATATGCTGTGTTGGTCACTGTCATTCTGAAACATGAACTGTTGATCCAGTCTAAGGCTGTGTGCACTCCAGAGCAGGTTTTCTTTAAGGACCTTTCTGTATTGATCTGATAGATTGATTCATCCTGTGCTCAGTTGTAACCAGTCTCCCTCTCAGTGCCACTAGGAAGCACCCAACCCCCACAGCATGATGTTGCCAAACATGCTTTACCGTAGGGAAAGTATTAGACAGGTGAGGAGCAGTGCCTAATTTTCCCAGGCACACTTCCTTGACCAAGGCCCTTCATTCCCAGATACTCAGTTTGGCCACACTGCCAGCTTTAGGATGGTTCCAAACCTTTTTGATTTCACAGTTATTGAGGCCACTGTGCTCCTGAGGACATTCATAGCTTTAGAAATGTGCCTCACCATCTTTTTTATAATGGAGGTTCAGAGAGAGCTCCTTAGACTTCATGACTTGGTTTCTGTCCTGAAATGCAGTGCGAATTGTGGGACTTTCTATACACACATGTGTACTTTTCTAAGAGATGTCTGGTCAATTCATTTTACCACAGGTGGACTCCAAGTTACAAACACATTTAAACGAGAATTAAAGCAAATAGGTTACACCCTGATCACAATTTGGAGTGGCACAGCAAAGGGTCTGAACACTTTTATAACTGGTCCAGTTCTGAGTCACCGCTAAACCTAATACACAAATCACTGGGATGAGTGAGGAAGTCTGAGTGCACAACATTAGGACTCCATGCACACATTGGAGAGGCAGAATCTTAGAATCCTTGTGGAGTGAAGCAGAAGCATTAACTGCTACGCCATCATTCCTCAGAATTACAAACCTTGTACAATGTTTTGAATCTACAAGCCTACATCTTGTTAATACTTCTTCTTCTTTATGTATGAAGTTCCAGATAGATAGATAGATAGATAGATAGATAGATAGATAGATAGATAGATAGATAGATAGATAGATAGATAGATAGATAGATAGATAGATAGATAGATAGATATTAGTCTCCAAGGAGAAATTTGGCTTTTTATAGGTGCTCTTTATATAAATAAATCTATAAATAGATTAATTAATATATACACACATACACATATGTGTGCATACGCTTGCACACACACATTGATCTGAATACACACCAGAATAAGTACAAAGGAAGACAATTAAAAAGAAATACTTGGCTGTCACTGTCCCAGTGAGCTTTTTGCAGAAGCTCTTTAAATAAATATATATACTGTATATTGTGAGACATGCCCGGACACCACCAGTCGAAGACCACATCTTTATAAAACACACATTTATTTTTGACTTTTTTACACACTGTCCCGCACAACACACTGTGCTTCCCAGCACCAATCACCTTTCCTCCAGGCTTCTCTCTCTCTGTCCGTGGGCCGCCTTTCCTCTCTTCATGGGAGCTTCTTCCTGCTCCCACTCCCAACTCCAGCTCCCAGTTTGTATTGAGGCGGCCCCTTTTATAGTGACCTGGATGGGCTCCAGGTGCTCCGTCTGACGACACTTCCTGGTGTGGTGGAAGTGTCAGGAGAGTACCCGGAAGCACTCCGGGTGTCCCTGGAAGGATCCTCATCCATGTTCCCGGGTGTGGCAGAAGTAGATGGTACCCGGGCTCTCTGAGGCTCGGGGTGCCCCCTGGCAGTGACCAGAGGCCCCAACGGGCTTAAGCCTCCTTGCTCCTCGCCCGTGGTCGTCTCCAGCTCCAGGGCGGTTGCCCCCTCGTGACCTGGAGGACAAATACGCCACCTCCCGGTCCTTCCAGGCGTCCCAGCCGGGTCTGTCCCCTAGCCTCCTGTGACAATATATATATACTGTATATATATATATATATATTAAGAAGAACGACCAAGAGACATTGGGAAGGTTTGGGGCAGCCCCCCATATAATATTTCACGGCTGCAAAATTGATTAAATAGAACAAACATTTTCACACAACTGAGTCCAAAACAGAACTGACTGTTGTCTTAAGATGGCGGCTTTTAAATGCATGTAGAGGATGTGATGTCATCAGGACCGGAACCTGAAGTGATGTCATTGTTTGCCCCAGAACCAGGCAGGATTTCCCGAGAATGGTCTGCAAGGAATTGAAAAATTTTAAAAAATATATAATCTTCACAATGCTGCCAGTTTTATCCATAACTGAGAATAAGCCATATGGAATAGATAGATAATTGCATCCTCCACTCTAATCTTTGTCTGATAGAAAAAAACTGCAGTGGTTCCAAGTGAGCTACCACAAGAGGACTCATATAGTCCAGAACCAGTCTCTCAAAAGTCTTCATGATGTGAGACATAAATGCCACTGGTCTGTAGTCATTAGGTGAAGAGGTGCCTGTCTTCTTTGAAACAGGAAGAATGCAGGATGTTTTTCACAGCAGTGGCACTTTCTGAAGCCTTAGGGACAAACTGAACAAGTGACAGAGGATATAACAAAGGCCTTAAGAACTTGAGGACAAACTCCATCTGGTCCAGCAGCTTTTCCTGTGTGTAGCTTCCTCAGTTGTCTCCTTACTTGGTCTTCAGTTATGGACAATCCACACTGATGGTCAGAGATGAACTTGTCACTGGCCATTCCAGTTGATGTGGCAGGAGTTGTTGATGTAGACTGGTCATTGGAAGAAGGTGACAGTGGGAGGGAATTTTTTTTTCAAAAATTGGTTCAGGGTGTTAGCTTTACCCACCTTCTCTTCTAGCACCTCAGCCCTTGATTGCTCTAGACCAGTAGCTATGCCCAGTCCTTTCCAGACATCCTTCATGTTTTCTGAGAGAGTTTGTTTTCTGGTTTAGCTTTATTACCTTTCTTTCCTTCACTCAGTTTTTTCTTTAGCACATGCTGTACATCCTTCAGAGCCTCTTTGTCTCGTTTTCTCATTCAGACCTATAGTATTACGTACTATAACATAAAATGTGAAAAATGTCCAGAAAAATACATTGAATTAATTAATGCATATATATATACATTTAAGCAGTGTTTTAGCTTCCATTATCAATTAATTATTTAAAATTGCAGGAGTATTTTATAGATAACTGTATTGCTATAAACTCATAACGATGCTGTAATAAAATAAAGTAATTAACATACTGCACAATATGATTTTTTCCACTCAAAAAATGAATTCTTTTATTTTTTTCTATATATGCCTATCTTAAATTAATTTAACCCAAAATGATTGTCATTTTTAGCTTTATGTAGCTGTTTCTAACAACACTGATGCACATCTCTTGGATGTCACATTAAAACATTTAATTCACCTTGAAAAAAAGCCAGTAGATTTTATTTCTTTAAACAGCAATCTAATTAGTCTTTGGCTCTGCTACTTTTATCAACCTACACTATGTTAGTTTTAACCCAGATTATCACCTTTTAATACTAATTCATAGTATTCATACTATTCTTGTGTACTGTCCACTTGTGAAATGTAGCTTTGACTGCAATATATGAGACATTTTTTCGTAAGTGTATTTTTTTTGGCAAGGAATTCCATATTTGCATAAAGTAATTTTTTGCAAATAGTAGCGTCCGTTTTGCAGGTAAAATCGTATAAAGGATTCTCAAGGTTCCCCACACCTTTGCAGAGATGAAATGAAAGTTCATAAACCTATTCTTGCTGACTGTTCTGGGTTTTGTGTGGTTGTGGCAACTGAGCAGGGCAGGTTGTCTTCAATAAACTGGAAAAACTGTTGCACACCCTTCATCACAAAAGATCCTCCTCCTCCTCCTCCTCCTTGAGACAACTAGGATTGTGTAATTTGAACAACTTATTTGGTCTTTAGGGAGATAGTGCTTAAGACAGGCACTTCTTTCCTTTGTCTTGCTGCACTTATACATCTGTATATGTCCATGTCCATACAGATATGTGGCTTTTAGAATCCAGCCTAATTGGCATTAAAGACAAGCATGATGCTTGGCTAAACTAAGAAAGTATTCTTGGAACCAAAAGGATTAAGATTCTGCCTTCTGGCCCTTAGGACACCCTTACAGCACCATGTGTCATCCTGCAACATTCCCATGTTGGACATCAGGCGCATACGGCCGTTGCCAGATTGGTCCAGACTGAACAAACTTGGCTTGATGCCGATCCCTTTTGTTCACAGAGCTTATCCTATCAAACGGCCCTGCGTTGTTAGGCTGGCAGCAAATGGACAAACAGTGATGTTGTAGTGGATTTAAATCTAGCTACACTTGTTAAAAGTACATTTTGAGCTTGCTTACTTGAATTATTATGGTGCTCATGTAATATGAGGTGAGGAGGTAGGGTACATTAATGGGTCTGTTTAACAAACCTAACTTCCAAATGCATTGCTGCTTCTGCTTCAATCATCTCTGTAGGGCACCTATTTCTTAGAGAAGCTTAGGAGCAAATAGGGTGAAGTAGTGAATGGTGGATGATTAGGGTTCATATTTCTCCTTATAAAAGATGGAGGCTTATTTCCACAAGCAAACATTGAATTTCTTTTCAAAAAGAAATCAAATTCAGCTCCTAAAAAGTATTATTATTAATATAAAGTTGTCATCTTGTCAGTACAACATACCTATCCTTTCAGGTTATGGTTGACATGGTAAGTCAGTGGACAGGGCTGCTGCCTATGAGTCCTGGCCTCGTCTGTTTTCTCCTTGTTTCTGTATGATTTTTTTCTCTTACATCTTAAAGATAAGCACTTCAAGTTTATTGGTAACTCTAAATTACCCATCATTTGTGTAAGTATATCCTGAAATGAACTGGAATCTTATCCTGGAATGATCCCTGCCTTCTTCTCAGTACTACCAATATAGACAAAATGACCCTGAACTGGATTAAGTGGGTTGGGAAATTGATGAACATCTGGAGATTATGAAATAGTACTATATAAAACTGAGGCACAGTCCTATGAAACTATAATTTATAATTACTATAGCAATAATAATACATTTTATTATATAGCACATTTCCCGTACTCAAAGCATTTAAAAATATCTCACAAGTTTAAGCATTTTTGGGGCCCTGAAGCTTTTGTTCTTTATCTCGCCTCATACAATTTCTTGTTAGTTTTCACATACCCCTTGGGGTCAGAGTGTAGGGTCAGCAATTGTACAGTGCCCCTTGTAGCAGTTGCAAGCTTGAACTGTTATGGGACCCTTTTGCAGCAATGAGGTCTGGATAACTATTATTATCATCTTTAATGGGGTTATTCTATGACAGATCATCACAAATATTTGCAAAATTTAATCACTACATCTCAGATTTTAATTAAAATTGCTGTACTGGATTATCTCACATGTCAAAACCACTGGTGAGAATAAAAATTTCTTGTGCCTTACAGTTTTCAAGTTGTAGGGAGATAAAAATTAGGGAGTTGCATGATGCATCACAGATGAAAAAAACATAGAAAAGACCCCAATTAGTATAATTTTTAACTTTAGACACCTTTCAGATCTATCTATCTATCTATCTATCTATCTATCTATCTATCTATCTATCTATCTATCTATCTATCTATCTATCTATCTATCTATCTATCTATCCAAATCATTTAGGGCTCACATGTGTTTCTTCATCCTTTTCTCTTTTTTTCTGACAGGATTGGCCACCCTTCCATCATGCCATAGAGTTGCCTCCTTTTCCTACAAAATCTGACCACAAATAGCCCTACCATGTGGTGGCCATTTTCCATCTCAACTGGGTTTCACTTTAAGGCACCTTCCTGGAATAATTTGATGAGACCCATCAACACAACTTGGGGACTGCCATGTGAAAGGACCCTTGGTAATCCTGAGACAACATAATCTCTGACTGGAGCAAGCACAAAGAAATGAGAGTGGGCTATCAGACTTTGCTATTGGTAACAACTCCCTAATTTCTTCATTCAGTTTGGGAAACATAGTTAACTTATACTCTCCTCGGGGTAGTTGTAATGTCAGAAACATAAAATTTAAAAACATAACAAAATAATCCAAAATACATAATCTCCTCCAAAGAAAAGTAACAAACGTAGATTGAAAGAAGGCTCAGATGCCACAAGACCCCAAGATCTATCTATTACTGATGCTAGTGGAGTATATTTAATTGACTTGATTTTTAAGAGCCAGAACTCTTCATTGTTTCTTTTCTCCTTAACAAGCAGCCAAACAATAATCAGACACAAAGAAAGGCAACAAAAGCCTACCGTCACTGAGCCCACCAGGTTCTGAGTTTGACACCTCTGCTCTGGATCATTGCTGACAGTTATACTTATTCAGCATTTGAAGTTTAGTGGATAACTAAGCACAGACACCATGGATATTACTCTCCATATCAGCCAACAATCAATAATCATGGGAGAAACACTGCCATTTGCATTCAAAACTCTTATGCGATACAATACAAGTTAGTTTTGTGCAGCACTTTTCATTGAGTGCAGTCACAGAGCACTGTGAACAAATTCTCAGGTAAAATGCAAGTGTAGATTATACTAACTACTAAGTGCAAAATGAATACATATAAAGACACAGACTTGTTTAAATACACATAAAGCAAAGTAGCAACTGAATGACATTATCTTATTTGGTTTACTAACCTGTCTAATTGTACACAATTTGTTCAGGCTAAAAAACTCTCAATCACAATCCCTCCCAGTCACTAGTGGTGTTCTCCAGTAATCCGTGCTTGGCCCCTTACTGTTTTTAATGTATCTACTCCCTAATTTTTAAGAAAATTGGAATTAATTTTCATTGTTATGCAGACAATACTCAGCTCTGTGTACAGTATCTATAGAGCCCAGCTCTATCCTTCCTCCTTCCTGCCTCAATGACAGTCTACTTGAAATATAATCTTGGTTTTCTTCCAGTTTCCTCCAACTCAATAGCCATAAGACAGAGGTTCACCTCATTGGCTCCAAGTCTACTTTATCAAAATCTAATAGTTCCTCACTTAACGTTGACATTACCTCGTCTATCCCTCCCCTCAGGTTAAGAGTTTGGGGGTTATATTTGATAATACTCTATCTTTTGAATCCCTTATCAATAATGTTACACGGTCATCTTTTTTTCATATGCTCAGCACTGCATGCCTGCGACTCTCCCTCATACTAAATGGCACCACTATACTTACTCACGCATCAGTCACTTCCCATATTGATTATTGGAATTCTCTTCTCTTTGGATTCCCACATAAGTTTCTCCATAAACTCCAGCTTGTTCTGAACTCAGCTGCCCGTATTATAATTCAGACCTGCAACTTACAACACATTTTTCCATCTCTTAAGCTTCCTATAAAATTTTGCATTAATTTTGAAATTCTTTTACTTACCTTCAAAGTACTTCATAACCTTGCTCCATTATACCTCTTTGACCTCATACATGTTTATACCCTCAGGTGCACTCTTAGGTCTTCCACATTTGTTCTCCTCATCATCCCCCCTGCATGCCTGATCACCATGGGTTCCAGGGCTTTTAGTTGTACTGCTTCTCGCCTCTGGAGCTCACTAACACAAAATATTCAGGACATAGATTCCCTACCCATGCTGTATTCTTGGGCTCTTGGGCTGACCAAGGGACTAAAGGACCAGTTAGCCAACTAGTAATGTCTTTGCATTGCTCACATACTGCTAAGCTTCTTTGTACTATGATATAGAATGTCCGCAAGTATAGTAAGCCACCAGAATGTCTAAGAAACCCATATTAGTATTTTGTATTTAAACTGCCTTCAGCGAGAGATTTATTATTCCAGTAAAAGCTATGGATTGAAACATAATCTTCCACAAGTAAGAGGTGGCAGTGTCACAATTCTGTTTGTGTCATGATTTGGTATGGCTTTGGGTCCTCAAAGGCTGACTGTGTTTTTTAGGTCTGCTTCCAGCATTGCTAGGGGCATGGCCTATGAGGTCAGGGCCCATGCGTAATCGAAGATACTGAGATAAAAGGACGGCTATCGGTGATCTTTGTACTTTTTACTTCTGTGTACTGTCAGTTTTGACCCTCTTGATCTCAGCCACTATTACTGTCTCTTGTATTGGGCTTCAGTTTTATTTCACTTTTTTTATTTTGTTTTTGACACACATCTTCCAGTTTTTGCTCAAAAATGTATTTATCAGTTCGCTGACAGAACAGCAAACTGTAGTTTGTATTTTATAATTGCTGGGATAGTGTTGTGGCAAAAACATGCTGCTCAAAGAAGGCACACAGAGTTTCAGGATGGTTATCAAAATCAAGTTTTATTGTGTGATGCATATACGGATTCAAATGAAATGAGATGAACAATTAGCAAATTCAGCAAGCTTACATTTATTACAATTCTTATCACTTATGCAAAATACTCTCCTCCTTTTAGTTCTTCCCATCATTACTTAATGTCCAAACCCACTATTACCTAATGTCCATCACTTGACCGAAACTGTCATCATTACTTCATACCCTATGCAGGTGTCCGAAACTAATTCATTGATCAAGAACACATCTTAAGTCGAAACTAGAAAGACCCACATATGAGATACTGTGCTGTTCAAATGAAAGTTACTTGATGTCCAAGCATCTCTGAAGGTTGAAGTTTTTGAGCAGCTGCATTTCTAAAACAATGGTCTGCTTAACCCTTTCAAAGTACACAGTGTCCTTGATAAAACTTTTTGAGCTTAGCAACAAGATATTTGTGGTTTGCAGCTGAAAAGAGAAACATAATAAAATATGCTAGCATGGGCTTTTTATAGTTTAACCCTTACTGTACTAGCGTGCATTAGGATATACTGTAATACTTATTTTCATATATTCTTATGATTCTCTTTGAATATACGCAAATCATCAATTTTAAAAATATTCTCTTCTACAACAGAACATCCACTTTAGTATTTTTTCTCCATGTCAGTGTTTCTTAAGTTCTAAATAATACTCAGCAAAATTTTTATTTCCTACATCACATTATATTCCACATTAGACAACTCATCTCTCTGTAGCAAGGTTTGAGACAGTGTATGCTAATTCACATATTTGATCCATCGGCTTCAAAGGGTCTGCAAATCTTAATTAAGGAGCTGAGGTGACTAACATATTTTGTTTTTCATTTAAACAGATACTTGTTTTTGGAGTTTAGTGAAGTTAGCGAGTGTGGCACATTGGTTATGGCTGATGCTTCACAGCTCGATAGTTCTGTTTTGAATCCCAGCCTGGTCAATCTTTGTTTTCCTCCTATATCCCAAAGACATGCAGGTTAGCTAAACTGATGACTCTGAATTTGCCCTGTATGAGTGAATGAGTTTACAAGAATAAGTAGGCCCTGCAGTCATCCCACCCTCATCCAGGGTTGACTACTGCCTTGCATCCAATCAAACATGCAGTGGTGCTTTCAGTATTGGACTACATTATGCAGATTTGACAATGAATATGTTTTCTTTGTGAGAGTAGTGATGGGACAATAATATTGTTAATATCTCCTTTGTCCTTTTGTAATAAATGTCACAGACTAAAAACACTGGAATCTGCTTGACAGAAGTTGCCACTTAGCAAATAATTACGGCTTTCACTTGGCATAAGTTCATTATCATGCCATTTAAATGTATTGCTTAGCCCAAAAAAAACACAGAACTTATGCAAACTGCCATTTCCCTAACTTTTTTTTGAAATTTTGCCTTCACTTAAGCGAGACAGCACTTGTTGGACATGTTTAGTATGATCTTCTCTGTTTCTGTAAAAGGTTAAAATGTATATTAGTACGGAATTTCTACGACAAATGTCACACACAATTTGTCCTTTATGAATGAGAAGAAAATAACTTAATGGGCTGTAGATATATTAATGCAGTGTTCTGCTTGTTGCTTTCACAGATTCATGTCAAAACCATAAGTATTCCATAAATCAAATTTACTAAACATAGCTTACTGTGTAGTGTTCTAAAGGTCAAGGGGTTAAGTGAGTCATGAAATCTATACAGAGATGTAAGGAACCCTCCTTATTTTCAAATAAACTCAACCCAGTCTGTGAACTACAGTGTCTAATAAACTAATTTCCCAAGATTTTCTGGCATCTATTCCTCCATGGCTATAGTGTCAGGGCAAGAAAGGGGTCAAAGACATCTTGTAGGTATGGTAGAACCAGTGCTTTTATATCACAACATTCTGACTAAAACTCACAAGGCTAGAGGAAACTGGGCAATGGATTGTAGAATTTAGACCTCTTATAAATTATTATTTATTTATTTCAGTCATTCCCCTAAGCACTGATTTCAGTTAGTCTGGATGCATTGCAGGGACACGTAGCGAAGAATTGCAAGTATTAGGGTCTTGTGGCATCCAAGACTTCTTTCAATCTATAATTGTAACTTTCCATCTAATAAATTACA
Organism: Erpetoichthys calabaricus; assembly: GCF_900747795.2. NCBI lineage: Eukaryota > Metazoa > Chordata > Cladistia > Polypteriformes > Polypteridae > Erpetoichthys > Erpetoichthys calabaricus. The sequence continues at coordinate 138,459,440 of NC_041395.2, read as the reverse complement.
TGTTCCTGACATTACAACAAATAAAAATAAACCATGTCTCCCAAACTGAATGAAGAAATTGGGGTGCTCTTACCAATAGCAAAGACTGACAGCCTACTCTTATTTCTTTGTGCTTGCTCCAGTCAGAGATTACGTTGTCTCAGGATTGCCAAAGGATCTTTTCACATGGCAGCCCCCAACTTGTGTTGCTGGGTCTTAACTTTCTCATCAAATTATTCCAGGAAGGTGCCTTAAAGTGAAACCCAGTTGAGATGTAAAATGGCCACCACCAGGTAGGGCTATTTGTGTTCAGATTTGGTGGGAAAACGAGGCAGCTCTATGGCATGATGGAAGGGTGGCCAATCCTGCTAGAAAAAAAATAGAAAAGGATTATGAAACACATGTGACCCTAAATGATTTGGAATCAGAGGAGGTGGTGACAGACTAGTTGCTCCTGTGATGAGACAGGGATCCTCTACTTGCTCAGGTATGCATGTGTGGCTTGTGTGGTGATTGTGTTATGGTTTATGTCTCATCATTATTGAAAATAAAAAAAAATCTTCTAATTTACACCTCTGCCTTTGTATTTCAGCTTATGTTAGAATAAAATGGTGGCACTGTGCACGGCCCTATGAAAGAATGAATGTGAAATGCGCTATATGATAGATAGATAGATAGATAGATAGATAGATAGATAGATAGATAGATAGATAGATAGATAGATAGATAGATAGATAGATAGATAGATAGATAGATAGATAGATAGATAGATAGATAGATAGATAGATAAGCTACTCCTACTATGTCTGTTCCATAATAGATCTGGAAGATGAAACACATAGTTCTTTATTTGCTTATAATTTGAAGGTCTCCACGTATGCGGTTAATTCCTTAAACTTTAATTTTGAAGGAGAGTGGGATTCAAGGCAGGGATTTTCTGTGAGCTTAATCTTGGAGAATTGAAATGCTTTGATAGACAAATATAACTGACAGCTGCTGAACCACTTTTTCTTTCTTCACAAAGAATGCATTTGGTTTAAATGCTCAATTGTTTTGCATAAATATTAGAGTGGACTGAAATTTTTACCTGTATGGTTGGCCTGTAAATAGATGGCCCATATACAGTATATACACCTGCTATCATCTAGAATAAATTAGACAGATGTTGAACTATTTGAATTCCAAGCACCAAGAGAACCGTTGTTTATCATTTTTATATTTGGGAACACCTAAATTGTTTTTGGATTGTTATGGAAGTATTTTAATTCAAAATCCTTTACCCAGTACATTTGAAATTGAATGTCCTTTTTGAATAATGTCACAGCTCATAACTGCAGCTGTGATTGTATGTGAAGTTCAAATGGTCTCCCCATGATTGTGTGGTCTTTTAATGGAGTTTCCCACTTTTGTTCTCTGTTCAAAGTTGTGCTGTTAAGATGACATTAAATGGATCCGTTGTTAATGAGGGTGTCTTGTGGTGAACTGGCATCCCATTTGGGGTAGCCTCCAGCTTTGGCTTATTGTTTTTCTTGACCCTGATCCAAAAAGTAACAGGCCATTAAAATGGATGAGCATTTAACTTTTGGTAGTATTGTCAAATGTGTGCCTCTTCACATTTTTGCACCAAAATGTCAAAAAGATATTATTTACTATGAGTTTAAACAAAGTTGCTTGAAAAACCGCTACACCTATCAATATCATCAGTGAGTTGGAACATTTGGTTTAAAATTTAAGTCTATCATTCATTTATCATTATGCTCGTAATACTCCAACGCATTATGTGGAATTAGATTGACCTTAGATGTTCCTTTAAACAAATGCCTGAATTATCTGCAATTCACCTCTTTTTCATTCACATTTAATCTCATTAGAGGATGTGTGGGAGTTGCAGCCTGCCCCAGCATCAATGAGAACAAAGCCAGAATTCACTGTGAAACACGGCAGTCACAAATACACACTTGCTGGGCAACTTTAATGTCATCAATCAATTCGACCACACATCTTTAGACTTTAATGAGAGACCTTTAGAAGGAAACTCATATGACCACATCAAGGAAGTGTAAACCTGGATCTGAATTGTAGTACTGGGACACTGTGGCATGACTCATTCTCCTCTTGTTAGCCCTGTTTTAATAATATTTATGCAAAACTGCTACTTTGTTTAATTGTCATAAAAAATCTAAACATTTTAATGACATTTGTAATTTTCTTTCTTTCTTTCTTTATTTCTTTCTTTCTTTCTTTCTTTCTTTCTTTCTTTCTTTCTTTCTTTCTTTCTTTCTTTCACATCAGTGTTTTGAATTTTCGCAGTCCTTGATTCCAAAGTATCAATAGCCCTGTAATATTATAAGAGTTTTAAAGTTGCCATACTTTTAAATAACAATATTTTCTTTGTGCTTCTGTATTTATATACATAATAAACATAGTTCAACTGAAGGTAACATTTAATTTTCTACATGCAGATAGCAAGAGCAGCAGCATCTTGGCCTTAAAAGAGGTGGAGTGGTGGCTTTGAGGCTAGGGATCTGCACTGGCAAGCGGAAGGTTGCTGGTTCGAATCCTGTAAATGCCAATAGGGAGTCTACTCTGTTGGGCCCTTGAGCAAGGCCCTTAACCTGCAATTGCTGAGCACTTTGAGTAGTGAGAAAAGCGCTATATAATTGCAAAGAATTATTATTATACCAATAAAATGACCAATAAAATTGTACTATATATAAAGGAAATCATATACAAAGAAAAAAGATGTTAATAGATTAATCTATACTTTATCCACTCACTGGCAAACTAATTTTCATCTTTCTGGAGTATTCTTTTCAAAACTTTGCAAGATCATGTAAACTACTAACACAAAAGAAGACAACAAGAGAGGAAAAAATCAGAGAGCTCAATTTATCAGACAGTATGAAAAAGTTAAGAAGATTAGCATGGAATTTAAGCAAAGCCCATATTGTGCTGCATGTTATACAGTAATTTTAATATTGTGCTGTGGTGTACACTGTACTGCCATGCACACAGTTTTATGCAATCTGCTAAAAGTGCAATGAAGCTCCATACAGTAGTCTCACAATATGCCTGGTGTTTGAATTTCAGCAAACTACATGTATAAAATATATACGTATATTTTGTCACAGCTGTAGAAATTTTATATGGTGAGCCATATTCCCATTGGTGATGGCATTTAATCCTCTTTCATTCAGGATAATCCTCGAAGATATGAAATGCTTCTCAGACTTGATGCAGTTATATTAGGTTGCCACATTGTGATGCACTTTCTTTTCTAGTTCAAAATGGCAGAATTCACTGCCAAATTTTGCTGTAAATATATTTAACTAGTGGACATTTCTGAGTTGTCTTCACTTTGTTTATTTTGAACTGGCCTATTGCTTAAATGAGTAAATTTGCAAACTTCAAAACAAGTGTAAGATTGCATTATTCATTTTTATGTATAATAAATATAATTTTAAGTGTTTTGTTTTTATATATTTCCACTGTAAACACACTAGAATTTTTTTCGGAAGCAGTGAAATTACAAAGAATGAATAGTTTCAATTAATTTGCTATATATTTTCAGTGAGCGGGATGTATCAATACAGGACTTCAAATAACAATCAAATAATAAGTGACATCCACACTTGCACCATTGCATGTGCAAGCAGATAACAGAATCAGAATCAGAATCAGAATAACTTTATTGTCATTGTGAAAAAAATACAACGAAATTAGGTGCAGTCCCTGCGGTGTCAAAATATAAATAAATATAATTACAAAAGGATAGGAAAGGATAAGAAGAAATAAAGTAGAACACAAACATTCAACATAAGACCTTATTGCACATGAAACACTATTGCACAAGATGTCATCTATTGCACTGCTGCATTGGAGGTGATTAGGTGGCATTCAGTGCCCCTAATAGCAACCGGGTAGAAACTGTTATTCACTCTATTAGTCTTTGTTTTGATGCTCCTATATCTTTTGCCTGATGGCAACAGTTGGAACATGTCATGAGCGGGGTGTGAGGAGTCTTTTAAAGATATATTCTGCCTTCCTGAGGCAGCGAGAGCTGTGCAGTTCATCCAGAGAGGGTAAAGAACAGCCGATGATCTGCTGGGCAGTCTTTACAATCCGCTGAAGTGTTTTCCTCTGCGCTGTTGTGCAGGTGGAAAACCACACGCAGAGGCAGTAGCACAGGATACTCTCGATAGAGCAGCGGTAGAAGGACACCAGCAGTTTTTGGGGGATGTTATTTTTCCTGTTGTTGTGCGCTGCTGCTGCGTATGTAACAGCTGCTTCTGGTAGTTCCACCTCAAAGCAAGCAAAGAAGTGATTCAGCTCCTCTGCCATTGAGGTGTCATTTTCAGCACCTCCTTGGCTGGTCCTGTAGTTGGTGAAGTGCTGGACACCCTTCCAAACCTGCCTGCTGTTATTACTGTCCAGGTGCTCCTCAATAATCTCCTGTAGGATTAACAATATAATTGCAGCTCTTTATAAGTGATAATTCCCAGTATTCCAGCCCTTCATAACTGAATCTTCTTCAAGGTTTTTGTGGCACAGCTTTCTAGGGACCGATTCTCACATACATGTCTTTTTGCAGTTAAAATAAAATTGCCAGTGAATTTCCAGATGATATTCAAATAAGTGTGACAAGAAGAAAGTCAGTCAGATACAAACATACATGTATCCACATAATCAAGTATATTGCATCACGGGGACCAACTTCCAAAGATATAAACATTTATATCAAAAAACTAGAAAAGATAAAGACCTAATCCATACTGTCGTTGAAAAGTGTGTGCTGTCTGTAAACTCCCAAATTCCTCCAGCAAGAGATATTAGAATACCAGCCACATGTTTTGCTCAATTTTAAATCATGGTTCTTCCCAAATGCCCACTGCTAAGGTGCAAAACATGCTGGGATTGTTGCATACATTTAGACATAGTGCCTCTTCTAAGGCAAATCCTCATTCTGCCTTTACCAACAACAGCATTCTGTATGGACTAATTAGTGACTGTTGTTCACCTTCACTGAGGGCTTAGGAAATGTGTACTTTTTGTAATGACAGATAATGCTGGGTAGGTAAGGAGGTGGGGTTTGAAATTTGCAATTAATTTCCAGGAGAATCACTTTACACAATTATATTTCAAATAAACATATTCATATCTGTTGTCAAAGAAAAGACAAAGAGCCACAAAAAGGTTTGGGGCAGACTCATGTACTGTATGCTTGAACGTGGCTGCAAAATGGTACATTGATTTCCACAATTGTGTACAAATTGGTGTCCAAAACAGAACTAACTCGGGTGAGGCAAAGATGGCAGCTTTAAAGGAAGGCTGAGGAACTAGCATTGTCATCCACTGGTCTGCAGTGGAAAGAGAGAATGGATTAGTACATTCCTCCACCCCTTGGTCTGGCATGTAATTACAGTGGAACCTCGATTCACGAACGTCTTGGTACACGTACAAATCGGTTTACGACCAAGCCAGTTTTTCCTTTCGGTTTGTACATGTTCAGTCTCTCCCTGTGCATTTCCTGTGCAGCGAGCAAGAGAGAGAGCGAGAGAGCGCGACACACACACACACAGGCAGTGTAAGAGAGAGAGAGCTGGACGCATAAAGTAGGAAGGCAGTTAAAGAATGCACTGGGCTTAATTTTGTTTTCACTTCTGTTTACAGCGATCGGTTCATAGCGTGCATTGTTGCAATGTTACTTTTCTTGGTGGTTTATTAAATTATGGATTTTTTCAAATGTTCATTTTTTTCCCTGTGCTTAAAACTCATTAAAAAAAAGTGTTTTTAGCCAGCGGTTGGTAGCACTATAGCGCGAACTATTGCAGTGTTAGTTTTTACTGTTGTTCAAGGTTTTCTCAGTGTTATTCAATGTTTTTACATTAGTTTACTATTACGCTGTGCATTCTATGGATTAATTAACTGTATTTGTGCTTAAAAACTTAAAAAATATATATATTTACATGCAGTTCGTATGGTCTGGAACTGATTAATAGTATTTACATACAATCCAAATTGGTTTACGACCAGAGTTTTGGAACGAATTATGGTCATGAACCGAGGTTCCACTGTACCTTCATTCAAGCCCTTTAGCTTCCTCCCATGCACACTGTGTATATATCCAACCCGCTGAATCCGAACACAGGGTCACGGGGGTCTGCTGGAGCCAATCCCAGCCAACATAGGGCACAAGGCAGGAACCAATCCCAGGCAGGGTGCCAACCCACCGCAGGACACACACAAACACATCCACACACCAAGCACACACTAGGGCCAATTTAGAATCGGCAATCCACCTAACCTGCATGTCTTTGGACTGTGGGAGGAAACCGGAGCGCCCGGAGGAAACCCACGCAGACACGGGGAGAACATGCAAACTCCACGCAGGGAGGAACCGGGAAGCGAACCCAGGTCTCCTAACTGCGAGGCAGCAGCTCTACCACTGCGCCACCGTGCCGCCTGTGTATATATATATATATACTAGCAAAATACCCGCGCATCGCAGCGGAGAAGTAGTGTGTTAAAGAGGTTATGAAAAAAAAAAAAGGAAACATTTTAAAAATAACGTAACATGATTGTCAATGTAATTGTGTTGTCATTGTTATGAGTGTTGCTGTCTTTTATATATATAATATACACACACACACATAAACATATATATACATATACATATATATATACATATCTACATATACACATATCTACATATACATACGTATATACACATCCACATAAACATATATATACATATACAAATTTACATATCTACATATATATATATATAGACATACATATATACATACATACATTCACATATATATATATATATATATATATATATATATATATATATATACTGGCGGCACGGTGGCGCAGTGGGTAGCGCTGCTGCCTCGCAGTTGGGAGACCTGTGGACCTGGGTTCGCTTCCTGGGTCCTCCCTGCGTGGAGTTTGCATGTTCTCCCTGTGTCTGCGTGGGTTTCCTCTGGGCGCTCCGGTTTCCTCCCACAGTCCAAAGACATGCAGGTTAGGTAGATTGGTGATTCTAAATTGGCCCTAGAGTGTGCTTGGTGTGTTTGTGTGTGTCCTGCGGTGGGTTGGCACCCTGCCCGGGATTGGTTCCTGCCTTGTGCTCTGTGTTGGCTGGGATTGGCTCCAGCAGACCCCCGTGACCCTGTGTTCGGATTCAGCAGGTTGGAAAATGGATGGATGGATGGATATATATACTGTATATATATATATATATATATATATATATATATATATACTGTATATATACATATGTACTTATTGGCTCCTGTATTTAGGATATGGCAGGTTGGATAATGGACGGATGGACATCTGTATGCATAGCCGTATTTGCCCGTTTTCGTTTTTTTTCTTTGTTCAGTAATATTTCAGTAAACCCGGAGCTTGTCAGTTCAAATCCTGGTACTGACACCACTGTGTGACCCTGGGGAAGTCACTTCACCTGCCTGTGCTGCAAAAAACAAAAGTAATGTAACAAATTGCACCTCAGATGTTGTAAGTTGGTGGAATAAAGGCATAAGTAAAATAGATAAATATGTATTATACACATAGGAACTATTCATTTATTTTCAGTTAAGTCATCTGCAGCAAACTTTTATAAATGAGGGTTTCTGATTTTTAGATAGTGCAAACTGTTTCTTCTTCATTGACGTTTTCTCTTGTAGAGCTTTTTTCATTTCATTGAAAATGAAAGCAGCAGCTGCCAAAATATGTAGCTTTCTTATTAATTTTTCAACATTGTGTAAAATAAATGTATAAAGTAACATAAAAGGTTTAAATACTGGTTATTCTTTTACACTAAAATATTACTAAAGAGATACAAAAAAAGTAAAATGGATATGTTCTTTTTCTTTAAGGAGATTAAATATTACTGAAGAAAGAAAAAAAAAAATTAAACAGCCAAATGGGGCTATGCATACGAACTTAAAAGGTTTAAATAAAACAGAAATATATATTTTATTTTTACTTGCTTAACTTGTGGAGGGTGTATCCTGTAGCAAAGCCCAAACTTTTTTCGTGAAAGCCCGTTTCAGTCAATAAGTCTTAAAAAAACGTGTAAAGATATTGACAATAAGCTACGCAAACCCAGGAAGACATGGAATCGTTTAAATCAAGTATCATTACATCTTCCTTTCTTAAAGAGAAGTAAGGCAGTACTTATAAGCTTACTTATTTATATATAGACATACATATATATATATATATCTATATCCGAAGCCGTGCAAGCACACTCTTGAGAATGCAACGTATAGTTGTACAGAAGAAAAGCAATCTTGCCTCAAATGAATGGCAACCTTTTGTAGGTCTATGAACTTAATTTAAACTTTAGGTTTACACGGTGCTTTCTTTCTGAAGTACCTGCACTCATGAATATGTCTGTATGTGTCAGTCGGTCAAATCCACGCGCTTCGCACCGGCGAAGTACCGCTTTTAAATTTTTATTAAGAAGAAAATAAAACGTTTTTAAATTGAGGGAAAATATACTAATAACAGTTTGTTAAGGATCTGTTTTTTTGTGAAGCTGCCTTTACTCGAGTGATCACTTCAACCTGACTTGGTGGCCAAGTATAAGCGTTACCTGGTAGGTAACCACCCATACAATCAGATTGTGAATCAGACTACGAATGCCGTGAATGTAATTACACACTCACTGCACTTGCTTACGGTAATCGAACCTGGGACGTCAGCGCTAGAGGGGCTTAGCAGCGGTGAAGTATTGCTTTTAAATTTTAATAAGAACAAAAGAAAACCTCAGAGGTTCGATTCCCGAAAGGGAGTGAAGAGAGTGTCCAGTTACCTACCAGGTAACGCTTATGGTTGGACAGCAAGTGACGTAACATCAGCCACGGTGCCTTCAGTTGTGAGAAGCAGATCATAGAATGATTGAAAATAGTTTTGCATTTACCTTTTTAGTAAAAGGCGAGCTTTTAAGCCTGAGAAATCACCCCGTAAATGAACACGTTTAATTGCACATGTGTTAGTATGTATGGTTACACAATATTAAAAGACAGTGAAGAACGTGATTTACCTTTGTTCCCGCATTTGATAAAAGGCGAGCTTTTAAGCCTGAGAAATCACCCCGTAAATGCACACGTTTAATTGCACGTGTTAATATGTATGCTTACACAGTATTAAAAGACACTCAAAAATTAACGTCATTTACCATCAGCCACGGTGCCTTCAGTTGTGAGAAGCAGATCATAGAATGATTGAAAATAGTTTTGCATTTACCTTTTTAGTAAAAGGCAAGCTTTTAAGCCTGAGAAATCACCCCGTAAATGCACATGTTTAATTGCACATGTGTTAATATGTATGGTTACACAGTATTAAAAGACAGTGAACAACGTCAGTTACCTTTGTTCCCGCGTTTGATAAAAGGCGAGCTTTTAAGCCTGAGAAATCACCCCATAAATGCACACGTTTAATTGCACATGTGTTAATATGTATGCTTACACAGTATTAAAAGACAGTCAAAAATTAACGTCATTTACCTTCGTTCCCGCGTTTGACTCGTGCTGTAAATCTCTTCCTTGTTTTTAGTTCACGTGATTACGTAGGAGGCGTGATGACGCGACACGTGACTCCGCCTCCTCCATTAGAGTATATGGACAAAAAATATGTTCCAGTTATGACCATTACGCGTAGAATTTCGAAATGAAACCTGCCTAACTTTTGTAAGTAAGCTGTAAGGAATGAGCCTGCCAAATTTCAGCCTTCCACCTACACGGGAAGTTCGAGAATTAGTGATGAGTGAGTCAGTGAGTCAGTGAGGGCTTTGCCTTTTATTAATATGTATAGATATATATATATATATATATATATATATATATATATATTCATGGCATTCGTAGTCTGAATCACAATCTGATTGTATGGGTGGTTACCTACCAGGTAACGCTTGTGGTTGGTCAGCAGGTCGGCAAATATCCGCCACGGTGCCCTCTTTCACTTGCGAGAAGCAGATCATAGAATGGTTGAAATAGTTTACTGTCAAATAATGCAAAGAGTACTCGACACGTGTTTCGCCCTAATTCTGGGCTCATCAGGCATACACACTCACTGCGCTCCCATTAGGGCGAAACACGTTTTGCGTACTCTTTGCATTATTTGACAGTAAACTATTTCAACCATATATATATATATATATATATATATATATATATATATATATATATATATATATACAGTTAGGTCCATAAATATTTGGACAGAGACAACTTTTTTCTAATTTTGGTTCTGTACATTACCACAATGAATTTTAAATGAAGCAACTCAAATGCAGTTGAAGTGCAGACTTTCAGCTTTAATTCAGTGGGGTGAATTAAATGATTGCATAAAACTGTAAGGCAACTAAAGCATTTTTTTAACACAATCCCTTCATTTCAGGGGCTCAAAAGTAATTGGACAATTGACTCAAAGACTATTTCATGGGCAGGTGTGGGCAAGTCCATCGTTATGTCATTATCAATTAAGCAGATAAAAGGCCTGGAGTTGATTTGAGGTGTGGTGCTTGCATGTGGAAGATTTTGCTGTGAACAGACAACATGAGGTCAAAGGAGCTCTCCATGCAGGTGAAAGAAGCCATCGTTAAGCTGCGAAAACAGAAAAAACCCATCCAAGAAATTGCTACAATATTACGAGTGGCAAAATCTACAGTTTGGTACATCCTGAGAAAGAATGCAAGCACTGGTGAACTCAGCAACGCAAAAAGACCTGGACGTCCATGGAAAATAACAGTGGTGGTTGATCGCAGAATCATTTCCATGGTGAAGAGAAACCCCTTCACAACAGCCAACCAAGTTAACAACACTCTCCAGGGGGTAGGCATATCGATATCCAAGTCTACCATAAAGAGAAGACTGCATGAAAGAAAATACAGAGGGTGCACTGCAAGGTGCAAGCCACTCATAAGCCTCAAGAATAGAAAGGCTAGATTGGACTTTGCTAAAGAACATCTAAAAAAGCCAGCACAGTTCTGGAAAAACATTCTTTGGACAGATGAAACCAAGATCAACCTCTACCAGAATGATGGCAAGAAAAAAGTATGGAGAAGGCATGGAACAGCTCATTATCCAAAGCATACCACATCATCTGTAAAACACGGTGGAGGCAGTGTGATGGCTTGGGAGTGCATGGCTGCCAGTGGCACTGGGACACTAGTGTTTATTGATGATGTGGCACAGGACATAAGGAGCCGAATGAATTCTGAGGTGTTCAGAGACATACTGTCTGCTCAAATCCAGCTAAATGCAATCAAATTGATTGGGTGGCGTTTAATGATACAGATGGACAATGACTCAAAACATACAGCCAAAGCAACCCAGGAGTTTATTAAAGCAAAGAAGTGGAAAATTCTTGAATGGCCAAGTCAGTCACCTGATATTAACCCAATTGAGCATGCATTTCACTTGTAATATCAAAAGTATTAGAAATGAACATTTTATTTCCAGTTATTTAATTTGTCCAATTACTTTTGAGCCCCTGAAATGAAGGGATTATGTTAAAAAAATGCTTTAGTTGCCTCCCATTTTTATGCAATCGTTTTGTTCACCCCACTGAATTAAAGCTGAAAGTCTGCACTTCAACTGCATCGGAGTTGTTTCATTTAAAATTCATTGTGGTAATGTACAGAACCAAAATTAGAAAAAAGTTGTCTCTGTCCAAATATTTATGGACCTAACTATATATATATATATATATATATATATATATATATATATATATATATATATATATATATATATATATATATATATTATGATGCATTGCCGGCTTCCTATTCCTGCCCTCACCCCCAGGCCGCCAGGAGGAGCTCTCCCAACAGCATGGATGTGCCCCGAATTCCAGCAGGGCCTCATGGACTATGTAGTTTTTATACACAGCCCTGCTGGATACCTTGGGGACCACTGGGAGTCGCTGTCGGGAGGCCCGTGGACTCATATGTGCCCTATAACCTGGAAGTACGTCCTGGTCACGTGAACAGGAGAGATGACGTACTTCCAGGTTGAAGATAAGGACTGTTTACCCTGAACCAGAAGGAATAAGGAATTGTAGACTGTTGGGCAGGAACACCTCCGGGTCAGGGTGTATAAAGGACTCTGGGAAAGCCCAGTACACTGAGCTGAGCTGGGAGGTAGGGTGGCGAAGTGTCTGGGAGTGGAGGATTGGTATTTGTGATAGTGTATTGATTTATATGAGTAGTGTGGAGTGGAGGGTGCTTTGTGCACGTGATTATTGTACAATAAAGAAGAATTGTACTATTACCTGGTGTTTGGAGTGGTACCTGAGGGTTCAAGAGGTGGACACACGCCTCTACTGCTACAATATATATATATATATATATATATATATATATATATATATATATATATATATATATATATATATATATATATATATATATATATATACTGCTCAAAAAATTAAAGGAACACTTTTTAATCAGAGTATAGCCATTTTTCCCTCCTCATCTTTTCTGACTGTTTTTTCACTAGTTTTGCATTTGGCTATGGTCACTGTCACTACTGGTAGAATGAGGCTATACCTGGACCATACAGAGGGTGCACAGGTAGTCCAACTTCTCCAGGATGGCACATCAATACGTGCCATTACCAGAAGGTTTGCTGTGTCTCCCAACACAGTCTCAAAGGCATGGAGGAGATTCCAGGAGACAGGCAATTATTCTAGGAGAGTTGGACATGGCCGTAGAAGGTGACACATCCCGTTTTCCCTTACCTAGTCCTGTTCTTTTTGGTTCTTTTATATGAAAGCATGATTTCAATCAACAGTTGACCATCATCTGTTTCTTCTAAGATCATTATTTTCTTTTTAAATTCATTATTGGCCCTAAACTTCCCAGTTCAAACTTTTTTGTAATGTGTTGCAATTGGCAGGAATTGATGTAAATTTATGAAGAAATGAAGTTGACCAGATTAAATGAATTTTGAAATCATTGTTTTCTCTATTTGCATTTTTCATGTTCCATCCCAACAGAGGTCCATGTCCAAATTACCTTTTTTTTGACTAAATATCTTCAACCAAGTTTCTTCCACAATACACAATGCAATTCTATTTTCATTTTCTGGTTTCTTCCTTCACTCCTCCCCAACAAACTTTTGCCCACCTCTTCCCAACTCCAGCTCCCAGATTGAGGTGAGGCAGCTTCTCTTATGCTGGACCTGTGCTTCTGATGCCACATCATTACACAGCAGAAGCACTTTCAGCTCATGCAAAACACAAAACAGGGAAGTCCAGACTGGAACCACCGCCACCTATCAAACTGAGGGATGAATTGTTCCTGGTAGGCAGCTTCCCCAAGTCCATCCATTATTTTTTTTCCCTGACTGGGAAGAGGAATAAGAACCCTCTTGGCCGGGTTGTGCTTTCATCCAACTGGTATGGTCTCACAGGTAGGTAAGGAGTCCCTCTCCACCCCTGTTTGGATGCTAGTCCATCCACTACAGCAGGGGTGTCAAACTCCTGTCCTGGAGGGCCACAGTGGCTGCAGATTTTCATTCTAACCATCTTCTCAATTAGTAACCACTTTTTGATGCTAATTAATTTCTTTAGCCTTAGTTTTAATTAGCTTGACTCAGCCCCTTTAGTTGTTTTTTTCCTTAATTAGCAGACGGATAGTAATGAGACACAAAACAAGCCACCACTTCACCAGCTCACCTGTACCTGTATCAAACAAAATGTGAAAAATAAAGAAAGGTGAAGGTCTCAGTACGGCTTACCTCTCAGGTCACCAAGAAAATAATAGAATAGCAACAGTTTTGGAAATGTCTGCTGTGACAGAATGAGAGCAGCAATAAGCCATGGAATTGAATAACGGGTTTAATTAACAGCAACATCCAGCTTCTCATTAAGGAACTGGTTGGAGTGAAATTAGTTGGAGTTTGAAGCCCCAGTTTAGCTGGTCATTTGTTGGCTTGTTTCACTCTCGTTTCTGTTTAGCTGTCATTTAATGAAGAAAAGAATCAATTCAGAAGACTTAATCATTAAAAACAGGGCTATTAAAATAGAGGGAAAAGAAGTTAATTAGCAGTGAAAACTGGACACTGATTAGGAAAAGGGTTAGAAAGAAAACCTGCAGCCACTGCAGCCCTCCAGGCCTGGAGTTCGACACCCGTGCACTACAGCATATGAATGCCAGCATGGAAGGATGAATTAATGGAGTAGCATCCTGGCAGGGTTGGACTGAAGGCCCTTGCCAAGGCATGGGGCCATTGTGGGTAATGAATATGGGTAGCCAAGCCTTCTAAGACTGTTAGCTTGCCCAGTGCACTGGGTGGCACCATTTCTGGGCTGGTGTACCTATACACACAGACAGACACACACACACACACATAGGGTGTACTGGAAATTGTAGACCCATTGACCAGCCCTGTTGGGTTCCATGGGTGTCACTAAGGGGAGCTGCAGGGAATGGCTGTCCCTACTTTGTGGGACTTCAGCCTGACCAAGAAGTTCTTCCTTCATGTAGAATCCTGACATCACATTTACTAATGGGACTGCATAAAAGGAGTTGACCATATCATTTGGAAAGTTGGGAGGAAGAAGACAAAACTTACCTGGAGGAGTGCGGGAAAGTGTAAAGGAAAGAAAAACATTTTGAATTGTGGCAAAAAAGGAACCTGTTTAAGGTATTTTTAAAATAAAAAGACGGCTATTGGGGAGTTGTTTCTGTTTGGGTGAGGCAGTTCTGCCACACTTCTAGATAATAACAGCACTATCCTAATGCAATGGGTAAAAGGTAGAAAACAACTCTGGACAGGGCACAAGTCCATCACAGCACCTAATCACGCACATGCCCACATTCACACTCAAACAAGGGGCCAGCTTGGAATCAACCAAAGCAGAATGTCTTAGGGATGTGGTAAATAAACAGAATTCCTGGAGAAGATCTATGCATTTATATATACGTATAGATGCACTATATATAGAATTAATTGAACTTACTTAAACTGCAGCACTGCTGCAGATCCTTACAGATCCATGGGACTGGGTCAAATTCCAGGTTGATCACTATTTACAAGTTATCTCCTTTTCTACATGAGGTTTTTAGTTTCTTCCTACATCCCAAAAATACGTATGTAAGAGAATTGGCAATAGTCCTCCAAGTGTGAATGTTGGAGTGAGTTAGTAGGAGCGTTCCATTTATGCTTGATGCATGACTACTACCTGATGCTATAGGGACAGACTCCATTCTCATGTGACCCTGAACCAGGACTAAGATGAGCGGTTCATTGAATGATTGATTTAGCTAGCTAATTATTTATTTTATTTATCCAGATGCACTAAGCCACTGCCAACAGCATCTAAATGCTAGAAACAAGAGCGATAATCCAAATGACAAACATCGCAAATTACAGACATTTCAAATTGATGAGCAAGCATTTTCGATTTCCTGAAGAGATGTCAAATTTAGAACTAGGCAAAAACTCCTCAGAACTTTGAAATCCAACCCAATTATTTGACTATTTGAAAAGAAAGAAGTGTATTCTGAGGAATTTTATTTACTCAGTTCATTTTAAGTTTGTTTCATTCTTGAATTTTCCTTTTTAAACAACACAGCTGGTTAAAAAATCACTCCATCCAAGTTAAGCTCTGTAAATATCAAACTAAGCACTGATTAGGAGAGAAACATTTTTTGCTATTAGACAGTTATAGTTTTAGACTATGAAATGCTACTTGAGATTAATCTCAGCTGATAATGCACAGTAGATATGTGGTTACCTTTCAAGTACTTTTTAATGGAGACCTGCTGGAATGGTCTCTGCAACACATTTGTGGGTTGTGGGAACCTACTGGCCAACACCCAATTCCTGGAATTTGAAGTTTAATGTCTTCTCTCACTGTGTTAATGTCCATGGAATTCTATTACTTTGTGTGCTGATGTCTGCCATGAGCTTTTGTTAAATTAAGAGGCTAATTACATGGATAACAAACAAAAGGCCTAATGTGTTCCTCTCCTCTCTGAGGAATTTGACTCAATGTTTTATATATTTTTAAATGTAACTTTTTTCGCAGTATTTGCTCATTTTTGCTCACCAGGAATCTGAATTGCTAATACGTCTAAAGCCACAATGACCATAGGTGTGGACCCAGAATCTACCTTCTGTCATCCATAGTTTTCAGTTTGGTTTGAACCAACTAGCCAGTCCTGGTCAGATAACAAACTATGTCAGCCTAATAATGTCCTATACAGGCTGCGCCTAAGTGCAAACTGCTTTTTTTGCAGCAGATAGATTCTGCAAAATATTAGGTGTTAATAAAAGAATGAATCACTACACTTAGGAAATGATATTATTCAATAATTAGATTTATATATATACGATAATGTTCTCAAAGCCACTTAATGTAATGTGTGGTTGGGAACAAAGCTAATTATTTACTTTATTGTCAATGAAGCCTGAGAACAATGTATTAAACAGAAGGAAGAGATTATTTCTCACATGGGACACTAATACTGTATGTAGTGTACAAACAAAAGTACACTTTTGCAATTTCACCAGGATAAATTTAATGTCTGTCAAACATATGGCTTCTGCAAGCATCAGTACTTTCCATTTAAAATAAGAGGAAATTGCAGTTTATTTGTTTTTTAGGTGGCAAATGTTTGAAAACACTAAATAAAAATCATAATCTTTGGACAAGGCAGGGTAAATGAATCTCTCAGATTTTCATTGGAGGGTATAACAGATATTGTACTTTTGAATGATAAGTAAAGAATCAGAATGATATGATTATCAAAAATGGGAAAACCAAAACCACAGACAAAGCCTTGCCATTTCCAAAATGCCATCAATCAGTTTAGTGTAAATTAAGTAAATAGCTACAGTACCTTTAAACAATGCGTGTAATACTGAACGATAAAAGCATGTAATGAGAATCAAACAAAGAATTTCCTTCAAACTTAAATAAAAAACAATTAAACAAAAGATCAAGAGAATTAACTTGCTATGATTTTAAAGAGTTTTTATTTCATTTCACAGTTAATTTTGCATTTAACAACATGGTTGTTGTTTAATTAGGGATTTGGTACCATGCATAATTTAATTCATTCATGGTTTTTTACTTTTGAATTGGTTCAGACTTTGTTAGTAATAATTAATAGTATATTTCTACTGTTACACAACAGCATTTTGGTTTTATGTGGGTACAGCAAACTTGAGTTAATGGTTGCTGTCACATCACATCAGGAAGTGTGCAACACATTATGTCACTGTCCCTGCATAAAGGCCAGCATCGTGCACTTCCTGTTCGCCCAAGATTGAAGATAGTTCTCCAATGCATATAGCTGCATTTATTTTGAATTCAAGGTTAATGAACTTTTGGCAGTGTGTCTTTTGACTTCAGCTTATCTTTAGCATTTAGGGATCAGCTCTCAGTATTTTTCTGAAACTTAAAGAACAGTTATGGGTCTCTTTTTACCATGAGTTTTGTTTGGTGCACAGTTCAAGCTTTGCAGTCCAGTTCTTTATCGATTTATTTACAAAAGTTTAATCTTCCAGTTCCATAACAATTTGAAAGGAAAAAGAAACAGTTAATGAACTAGAGAAAAATTTAGACCTAAGATGCTAAACCAGGAATCATAAGCCTCAAAATATATCAAAGCAGAATTCCAAATCCAAACAGTCCAAACAAAGCAGAAAATCACAAAAATCCCAAATCTAAGAAGGGGGTGATAAATACCACATCTAATGCTTAATAATGCCATAGCTGTTTTGATTTTGAAGGTGCTGAATGCATTACTGTGCACATTTTGTACTTTTATTTTGATTTTGACTACATGATTATTCCTAATCATTGTGTTGTTATTATTATGTATTATTATTACCAGGTCGCTACTGTGTTTCTTATTTCAAACCATGGTAACTGGCATTATGTTTATAGAAATTATCCTCTTGCTAGCCATATGAGTTATAACCTGTGATGTCACCATTGCACTGCTGTTTAAGACTGCAGAGTGCTAGTCCTGACATTCAAGCTTTTGGATTTGTGATAGGTAACTTTGCAAATAGCTACTGGTTAAATCCATTCAGGGAGCTAGAGCTTTGATTCCTTTTTTCTTCAACATTGACTTTTGGTATTCATTTTGGGCTTTGGTAATTCAGATTTCTGGCGTTTTGACCACTTCCATTTTATTTGCGGTGCTATTTCTCAAGCTTGGACAATTAAAAATGAATGAGTTCTATCATGGTTTTTACACAATGAGATTACTTACTAAAGGATTTGTGCATATTTTATCATTTTTTACCCATTTTCTTTTGGTTTAAAACTAATATTTTTATATTTACATAACATTCTCGACACTATTTTGTGTGTTTGTTTGTTCCATATTTGGCTGCCATTGGTGTATTTTTCACACAGCCACAATTTGCACTTTAGATGATGGTGCACTATGTGGTCATGTTGTTGCCATGTTTGCCTTGTTATGTTGTCATCTTTGAGACCATTGTCATCCAAGTTTGTGGGGAAACTGAGATTTACTCAAATAATCATTAAATGTGATATTTTTAAGGTTAAGACTCCTTGCAAATGTTTCTCTCAACTACAATTTCTGATTAATGTTAAAGCTTTGACACTTTAGTTGTTTTATTTTCTGACTAAGGCATGGCTTTAGACTTAGGCTTTCATCCATCATCTTCTAGTCATCGTTCATTTTAAACTATGATCATGTATTTTAGGCAAAGTACAATACCAAAATGAATTGGTTAGAGACAGAAATTTTGCAAAAGAACTATGCCTCTCTATCTAAAACTGTAGGGTGTGGCGAAGGCGCTATATAGGTGTCAACCCGACACAGACTGACAACGGAGGCACGTGTAGAAATAAATGAAAAGGTTTTTAATTTTTCTTCAGCCATGGGGCACGACTTCCCCGTGTTCCACAGGCCCCACACAGTCCCAAAACAACACACAAAGTAAATCACCCCAAACCGCACTCCTTTTCCTCCACTACTCCTCCCAGGCAGCTTCGTTCTCCTCCTCCCAACTCTGGCGCCCTGAGTAGTGGCCACAGGCTCTCTTTATAGTTCACCCGGAAGTGCTCCAGGTGGCAATCGGCCTATTTAGGCTGCACTTCTGGGTGTGGCTGCATTGCCGCCCACTCGGGCTCAGGAAGCCTTGCAGCTCCCCCTGGCGGTGACCACAGAGCCCAACAGGGATGTGCTCCTGTGTTCCAAGGTATTGGACCCAGTGCAACCCAGGGGGGCTGCCACCAAATGTTCTGGGGGATGTAGTGTGCATCCAGTATCAAAGGGGCGTCCCAGCCGGGCATGGGTCCCGGCCGTCCGCCACAAGGGATACAGTCAGTACTTTTTGTTAGTGTATGGGGAAACTGTCATGTTAAAAAGAAAAGGTATTCTAGAGTCCCAAATGTTAACACAAGTGGATTTGAGGAAGCCAATGTTAGCAGACTAAATAGGAAAAGAGAGGGCTTGCAGCATATTATGGCAGTCTGGAGCATTTTATAAAATAAATGTTGCTACAAGTAGTAAACAAAGAATGTCGAGTATTTTTAAGAGCTCATTTCTGTTGCCTGTTACCTGGCTTAAATGACTGTCAATCGATGTCTGCATTATAGATAGATTCAGGGTCTGCTGAAAACTTGGTTAGGTCTGGTCTTTTTCAGCAGATAGTTTGTCAGAAATTACCACTAAAACATAAATAAGACTTATTGTAGATCAATTGAAGGTGGGTGTACTGGGGAGGGTTTTGTTGATTTTCACACTCCTATGCTAGTTTTACAAAGTGAGTGGCAGCGTTAAGAGAAAATAAGTTTTATTGTTTATGAATGTCTAACTAAAATTTGGGTTTCTCTGGTTTATAATACCCAACCCAAATATAAATTGGGTTACTGGGGAACCTCATTGTTTGACAACTGTCATTCAGTATTTTCCTGTGCAGAACTTACCTTTAAAATATGAAGATTTAAAAGATGTGTTTAATTATACAGAAACGTTTTTAACATACAAAACAGTGAAATCCATGACTACATTTAATTTTTAAAGAAATAAAATTTGGAAAATTTCCTTAAACAGCATCAGGGTGTTGTACCGTGTTAGTTATTATGGATGTAGTGAGAAGTTAAGCAAAATAACACCTTTTACTGGTGTGAGGGATTGCCGGCCATATATTCCGGCCAACACCTCCAAGCCACCGGATGGAGCCCTACCTGCAACATAGGGATGCCCCGAGTTCCAGCAGGGCATCATGGACTATGGAGTTTTAATACACAGCCCTGCTGGATAACGTCGGGGCCGCCAGGAGTTGCTGCAGGAAGGCTCACAGGGTGCTACGTGCCCTATAACCCAGAAGTGCGTCATAAACACATGACAGGAAAGAATGATGTGCTTCTGGGGTGAAGAAGTGGAGTTTTTATATGACCTGGAAGTGTTCCTAGTCACGTGGACAGAGAGGGCGAAACACTTCCAGGTCAAGGACTATAAAAGGACTATGGGAAATCCCAGATGTCGAACTGAGCTGGGTGGAAGGGTGGCAACGCATCTGGGAGTGTGGAGGATTGTGATTATTGAGTATTGTAGTGATTATTGGTGATTGATGAGTATTGTGAAGTGGAGGGTGCTTGGTGCACATTATTATTATAAAATAAATAATAATTGGATTTTTATCTAGTGTCTGACGTCTGATCTGAGGGTTCAAGGGGACGACAGTGCCTCTATCATTTCATACTGGCTAACTTAAAAGATTACAATATGCAAGCTTTCGAGGCAAATCAGGCCCCTTCTTCAGGCAAGAAGTGGAAATATTGTTCTCAAGTCCTTTGTCTCTGAAGTCTATCATGCATTATGAATTTTAAAGTACAAACATCAAACTTAATAGTTAATCAGTTAATTCAAGCCAGCAGCAAACTCTTAAAATTACAGAGATCTTTTTATTCAGTCATTTCAATTGCTTGATGCATTTGTCTGTATTTTCTGTAAAAATATGTCAAGAAACACCACAGGTCCAAAGTGTGTGTGTTTTTATTTATTTATCTACATATGAGCTTCTGTAAAAAGCCACATTTCCCCCAGGGGACACATCTATCTATCTATCTATCTATCTATCTATCTATCTATCTATCTATCTATCTATCTATCTATCTATCTATCTATCTATCTATCTATCTATCTATTGTGACGGATGGCCAGTGCCCATGCCTGGCCGGGACGCCCCTTCACCACATCTGCCAGGGGGACAAGGGTGGGAAGCCCAGTATCTCCCCCTGGACGCTAGATGGCAGCCTCCCTGGGTTGCAGCTGTGTCTCGGACTCCCCCAGGGACTTGGGAGGTGGAGGACAAAGCTTGCTGAGGAGGAGTGGTGGAGGAAGAAAGAATAGATAGATAGAAGGAAAGTGTGTGATTTATTTGTGTCTGTGCTTTGGGACTATGTACTGTCTGTGGGACACGGGGAAGATGTGCACCCACAGAGAAAGAAAATAAATAGTTTATTTATTTTACACGTGCCTTCCATGTCGAATCTGTGTCGCGTCGGGTGCTATATAGCGTCTCTCTTACACTGGCGTAGTCAGCAGGATTCCAGTCCATCTTTTGGAGCCGGGACCTGCAGTTAAAATTTGTGTAAGGACCCGGCACAGCAGCAGAGGCACGCATGCAGCACAGCCGCGCAGGAGGCATGCCCCAAGACAGTGCACCGAAGCACGCACACGCGGCAGGGAAGCCACAGGACGACCACCAGGGAGCTCCTAGGGACGCCGTGATAGTGGTGAAGATAAAAGCCGGGCAGACTCAGAAGTCAGCTGCCAGACGCTGCCATGCTAACCAGCACCACGGGTTGCAGCAGGAGGTAGGTGATGGGCCCAGGGGTGAAGGGCCGTGGGAAGGTTTTTCCGCGTTCACGTCTGCCTGCCTCCTAGACGCCGAGGGGCGAAGCACCCGTTAGTGGCCTGAGGAAGTGTTTCCGTGACGTGATGGCGGAGCGAGCTCGGGAGAGAGCGAGGCTGCCCTGTGTCTCCCCTTTGGCCAGGTACATCGGCTGGAGGAAAAGAGCCCGGACAAGCTGCCTGGCATGGTGTTCCCGTTAGAGGAGCAGGAGTTCCTCCCCATGGTAGGTAAGGGGGTGGAGGATATGTGCCGGTATCCCATCGATGCAAGCATTGAAATGAGAATGGCGAACCTCAACCCCGATCCGGAAGGAACCCCAAAGTGGCCTGCGAGTAACACACAGGGCCTCGATGGCTCGCGGTTGGTGGAAGAGGACGAGGTAAATCCGAGTTCACTGCCGGGCAAAGAAAGTAACTTTTTTTGGGCTGCACAGGAGGTGGAGGGTCTCCTCCTACCCCTGCAGTCCCTTGTTCAAGTTGTTTACGTCCTGCAGGAGACGAAGGAAGCACTGGAGAAGAAGCTTGACGTGCCGTTAGGACCCATCACCGAGTGGCTGTAGCGGCGTGGCACGAGATCCTCCAGCCTGCAGGATGCCGGGGTACAGGTGAGCCCCTACAGGGCTCATCTGAGGGAAGGGCCCTGTGACGGATGGCCGGGGCCCATGCCTGGCCGGAACGCCCCTTCACCACATCTGTCAGGGGGACAAGGGTGGGAAGCCCAGTATCTTCCCCTGGACGCTAGATGGCAGCCTCCCTGGGTTGCAGCGGTGCCTCGGACTCCCCCAGGGCTTCATGGGGGTTGGAGTTCTGTGCAACTCTGTGGGGTTTCGCAGGTGCCACCAGGGGGTGCTGCAGCAGGAGCTGCTGGCCCCTTTTGGGCACTGGTTTCACCTTACCTGGAAGTGCAGCCGGAAGTCGGCAATCAAGCACCTGGAGCACTTCTGGGTACCAAATAAAAGGGAGCCAGCGACCACCACTCAGCGGCCAGAGTCGAGAGGTGGAGGACAAAGCTTGCTGAGGAGGAGTGGTGGTGGAAGTGAGAAGGAAAATGCATGATTTATTTGTGTCTGTGCTTTAGGACTGTGTATTGCCTGTAGGACACGGGGAAGACGTGCGCCCACAGGGGAAGAAAATAAATAGTTTATTTATTTTACACGTGCCTCCCATGTCCAAACTGTGTCGGGTCGGGTGTTATATAGCGTCTCTCTTATACTGCCGTAGTCAGCAGGATTCCCGTCCGTCTTTTGGAGCCGGGACCTGCAGTTAAAATTTGTGTATCTTTGAGGTCTGTAGCTTGAAGTCAATGTACAATGTAAAATGAATCAAATGATAATTAAATTATGATTTTAATCATTGATAGAACAAATCATTAATTCTACGCAAGTTCAAATTTGCAATGTCACTCATGTTGTCTGTGCATGCCTATGACTGAAAATATTGTGCTGTACTGTATACTGCTACCACTGTGTTGACTCACTTCTGCAAATGACAGCAAGTGATGTAAATTACTCTTTTGTTGCTTACTTTTCTTTTTTTGCCATGTTGGTTTTATAATACTTTAGAAATTCACCAAAAGATTTTTGGTGATATTAACACGAGTATATATAATTTACTTTGCTGTTTCAGTCTATGATTTGTTTTTGGCTGAAAATTTTTATACAGTATTTGGAAAATAACTGGTACTGTATAAGCTAAAACATTAAGTCCTGTACATCATACCTGCTATTTTAATTCAATGTGAACTGCAAACTCATCATACCCTTCATCTCCAGTCCCAAACATTCAGTATTATTTGACTATAATTGTCTCAACAACAACACATGCCATTTTCAAACAAACATAATCCAATTCTGGGCCACAGAGGATTGGACCCAAGCCTGTCAGTCCTAGATGCAATGTAGAATAGGGCAGCAGACCATTGCAGCTGTAAGGGGCACCTGCTGCCATTGCAGGTTACAGTGGTAATAACCATTACATTATGTTTTTTGCTTCTTTTTGCTCTCTTTATGTTACTCTTCTTGTCTTTTTGACCATTAGTTTTGTCTCCTTAAGTTTTTTTTTATGGTTTTGTTGTTTAGATTTCTGATTCTCTGGCTTTGTTATTGTATATTGATTATGTTCTAATATAGTATATTTTATTTCCTGATTTTTTGTTTTTTTTTGGAATTTTTAACATACTGTTTTAGATCTGATCTTGTTTAGCGGTTCTTTTCCTTTGCTTTGTAATTTGATGTTGAACTAAAGATTTTAGGATTTATTTTGTTGTGCTCTCATGTAATAAATGCACTTTTATCATAACCAAGTGTCACTGTGTAGCCACGTTTTTCAGATGGTTATTCACCTTTTTCAGCCTTTGTTTTGGTGGTGAAATGATTATAATAAAGACAGGAGTATCAACAAACCTCTCATCTATTATTGAATTCTTCACACTTTATGTGTCTTCAACCCTTAAGTGACTTGGCTTTGAGAGAAGAGTTCGATAAGGTAAATGGCTTACTGATTCCACAGGATGGCAGTCAGATGTTAAAATACAGGTAAAACAGCAGGTGCGGTAACTTATTACATATGTTGGTTACAAAATTTAGACCATTAAATTATGCTCATGCAATTTACACCATAAACATAATTTTTGAACAATACAGTATACACATATCAGATACAAGCTGCCCCCATGACAGAGAAAAAAAAACAAAACAACAATAAAAAAACAGTAACAGCTGATCACAGAGATCACACAGTTAACAAAACATAACATGAGAACCCAGACCAGTGGTTTTAACAGGTGTACACTATGCTAAAATGAAATGTGACACTACATGTGCTTGCCGGTCTGATTCTGTTGCAATCAGCCCAGTCTCTTAGTAATGCTGTACCGTTTAATGTCCAAAGCTGTGTGGCAATCAAGTAGAGCCCAAACGCCCCATGAGCTGAGAGAGAACTTAATCATTTCTTTCAGGCACCCTGCACCTCTACATACGAGAGAAGTCACATCCGGTGAAACTCGGCTTCCTGGAGCCTAGAGCCGACTTTAAGAGTGATTAGGGATTATTTTAATGTCAAACTGTCCAAAATTTTAAAGAAGGCCTTACTGTAAAAAGGCCGTCAAGGGGGTAATTTTTCTTTCAAGTCTTAAGTCTACAAAATGGCTGTGACAAGTTATATCTTTAAAACTGCACATCTGAAAAGAAGCATTTAGTGTTGAATACTACTGAGTCAGTTGCTAGCAGGAAGCAGAACTACAGGAGAGCTTGTTCTTTCTGTGGGAGATGATATTTACATGCGTCTACTTAGTATTTATTACATGCTGTTAAATTCACTTATCATGCAGCGCTTGTCTTCTTCTGCCTTGCTGGTCTATGTACAGCCAACCTTTCAACCTGAGCTCAAGCCGAAGCAATGGAGTACCAGTTATTAATGGCTACATCGTACTGTTTCTATTGGATTCATGGCATTCGCAAGATAACTTACTGTGGCTGTCTTTACATATTTACATTTTTATTTCCCAAATCTCACACAAAGTGGTTTGACATATACTAATATTTCAAATGTTTCAGAGAACTAAATGCCAAGTATATGCAAAATATAAAGAGTTTTTCTTTTAATTCTTTTTAAAATGAAATGTATTTTGTATTTAGCATTAACTGTAAAATATGTTTTTCTGTAGGCTGACCAATTACTCATCCTTCCATTTCCTGGATTTGCTTTTTGCAATAAAGGGCTGCAAAAAAGTCAGGATGCAAGTAGGAACCAAGCCTGGACAGAATATCATTCTGTCATTTCACATTCACACACCTGCACCCAGGTTTACTCACTCACACTATATCAGGTTAGAGTCTAATATAAGTCTAACTGGACTCAGAAGTTAGTAGGGAGCTGGTCATTGAGTGTGTTTTATCTTACTGTGCGGGTGTGTGCTTTTGGATATCTTGTCTATCCTTATAGAAAGCCTGCACACAACTAGGTAGGGAAATGGACTCAGATCCCAGGTGTAATTGTGTTCACCTCTATGGCACTATATAACTTACTGCTAATAAGCATTCTTATTAACACATTTATGGTTATCCATCTCAAAATAACCAGAGGTTTTGCTCTAAATTAAACACTCAAGGTAACATGTTATGTCCAGATACAACTCTTTTTTTAGTTTACAGTAGTTTAGTTTAGTTTATTCCTGACTGGTATGACCCTGTTAAATTTTTCAGTTTTGGATTAAAGGAATATCCCACCTAAAAATTATATATATTTTTAAATGTTACTTAAATCATATGGTTTATAGTGATGGATGAGAAAAAAATGTAATCTTATGTTTTCAAGCAGAACTGATCCACCAAAATGTATGCTTTAATGGAAGTGGGTGGTGACCAATGCTGGACAACAGCAAACAATATCAAATGTCTATGAATCTCATGTTACTCATTGTTGTGTCTCAGCCAGGGTTTTAGGTCTGTTTTGTTTGTTTTTGATTCTTTTATTTATGCTAATGTTATTTTTGTTGATTATTTGCATTATTCTTTGTTTTTGATTTTCTCTATGTATGTGAGCTGTCTGGGTCATGTTCTGCGTGTTTTGTGAGAGTTTCCCCAACAGGTAAGGCCACCTGCCAATTACTGCCAGGAAGAGGTGGGCCCATACTTTTGCATCTAATATGTCCATTTGATTGAATTTCTAATGCTGACAGCTTGTTTGGTCACATTACAGATGGCACTGCTTATTTTGGACTATGTGTATAATGCTGACAGTAACAAGAAAAAAACATGCAATCAGTGTACTGTAAGTGGTGGTTGGGCTTGTGGAGTTCGATTAAAGGAAAAAAAGACAGACAAAGTAAAAGCACACTCTCACAGAAATGTCTATGAAGAGGTTGAGGACCATGAGACTCAAAAAAAACACAAACATAGCAAAAAAGGTAAAATGACTGCAAACATTAAATTTACGTCTGTAAAAAAATGTTTTGGTTGACATTAATCAATCAATCAAAAAAGAAAGAGAAAGTGCACTGGTACAGCTATTTATTGAATCGGGAAAATCCAACAAATGTTGTCAATTGCCTGTCTTCATAAGGTACAGTGGAGTATTTGATTAGGAGTTTAAAAATAGACATCATGCTCCTTGAATAGATGGACTTTGCTACAAAGTGAGAGATATACTGAATATAATATTAGAAAATAGCTCTTTTTTGTGGATGGCGACAGCAAAAATACCAGTGTTGAGCCCTTTATGGGCACATATGCATGTTTCCACAATCCCTTTGTCATGTACTGCAGGCATAGTGTGGATTTCTTAATATTCATCATATGGACTTTTTTTTAGCTAAAACAATAACTAATCTGAAAATAAAAATGAATTAGGGTGGCTCACTCATCAGTAGTAAAAACTAAAATAAAAGTTTTCATAATACTAAATGAAACTACACTAAAAAAAATTGAAAATAGTATAGAACTCTCTATATTTGTTGAGAAAAATCAATATTTGTTTGTAATATATGCACAGTATGAAAGCTGACATGTCAAACCCAACAGCAGCTGACTACACCAACTGTGAAAGCTAGGAGGTGCCACAGAGCTCAAAACCCCAAATACACCAAACAAGTCCCAGGTTCAAAACAAAGTGGGGTTTGTTACAAAATACCTTTGTACACACAATTATATGATTTGCCTCTTCTCTTCTCTTCACTTCACCACACTGCTACTCCTCCTAGGCGAGTGTTACCACTGCTGGCTCTGACTCTTTTACTGAAGACCCAGGAGTACTTCCGGTGCCTGGGCTTGGCCCATTGGAAACACTTCGGGGTCATACAGAAATCCCAAAATAGGGAGTGTAACTCTCTGCAGCACTCTCTAGCAGCACTCACAGACCCCAACTGGGTTGCACTTCGAGGCTACAATTCCTGGCATTCCCCTCGGGTGTCTGATTCTCTGCTCCATTTGTTCTGATTTTATGCTGTCCTGTTCCATTTTTTTAAGTTCTTTGGTCTTTTATTGCTTTTATTTTTTTTTATGCTGGTTTTGTGATTTGTTTGGTTATAAGATTGCCTTTTGTTCAATATAAAATTATTAACCACTTAGTTTGGAATTTTTTTGGATTGATTTTGATATGTGATTTTTGGTTCATTTCTTTGAGATTTTTGCATTCTTTGATTTTTGTTTAATCATTGTTTATTTAGTTTTTATTCAAATTTTATATAATTTGAGTTAAGAGTTTGTCAGTTCCTCTGTCTATTAAGTACAGACCATAGACTTGTGTAGTATTTCAGGCCAAAGAAAACTTGAAGTATTAAAACATTTTTAAAGGAATACAGGCTTTTGCATGATAAATTAACATACAGCCCTGTTAATGTTATATTGAATGTGAAATCTCCAAATAAGGAAGGAACACAAACATTTTGCCAGAAAACATTCTTGCTTGTCCAAGTCTGTTGTGGGAGAGGCAACAACTGATTAGACTTTTGTCAGATGTAAATATGAGAGGCATCATTATTTAATTAATTGGTTTGTCCTTAATTTTGGATATTCTTCATTAAATATTTTTTCTTGGGCATCTACCATAGAAGGAACTATGTTAAAATCAATTGCTTTATTATAAGTCTTGTATAACCCCTCACTTTAACCTCCTTCATCATAAGTTCTCTGAATGTTAGTTAAAGATTACTAGCTAACTTGCTTGTAGTTATTTACATCTCTCTTCCTAACATTAAAAGCCCTGAAGTGAGATTACTAGTTTAAAAAAGGAAAGCATGGGAAATGGCAGATTAAAGGGGATTTCAAAAAGCTTTCAGTCTCAAACATGTTTGCAAAGTCAGATCTGCAACACTACATGGTAGGCTAGACTTGACAGTACATGCCTAAATGGCTTAATATCACATAATTGCCACCTTTAGAATATTCACCTGAGAGGAAAAGTTGTTTTACTACTTGTCTTCTGCAGCTAAATATTTATCAAACCACATTTAAACATACAGTAGAAAAACAGATTACATTGTACAATAGGACTCTGCAAATCAAAACACTTGTGCCAGATTTTGCAAGATTACTATTTATAAAATTACTTTTTTAATTTATTTTTTTTTTATTTAGTGATAAACAGAAAGCCAAAGGAAAAGCATCTTATCCATAAACAATACCTGCAGACACTTTGTCATAACTCGGGAACTTGTTTGAAAGTTTTACAAAGTATTCTTGTGTTCAACTTGAAGGATAAGACTAGTTCCACATGGCATGCCTCTCTTAACAATATCTCCATAGTTTCCAATAGTGCTATAAACCTATTATGTTTTCCTTATTAAACATTATACCTGCCCAGTTCTGTCAGCATAGATATATTGTACTGTATAAAATGCTGAATGCCTAAACTATGTCTAATCTTGTTTGAAACTTAATGAGGAGGATACAATTGGGCACCACTTTTGGACATGTTATTTTCTTTTCTAGTACTTAAACATAAACTGTTCACAATTTTTCATCTTTTCAAATTCAATTCATGACTGGGAAGTAAAAAGCAAGCATTCTGGATGGACTAAGAAATTCCTATAAAACACAGATTTATCCTGGTTTAATTAGAGTGCTTAAAAATCTTCTTAGATTACAGCTAATAAAGTGTAATTGAAAGGTAAATCTCTCCTGTGTGTTGTCTCTATATTAAAATCATGTAGCAAAGAAGCTTAAATTTAAAAGCTGAACTAATATTGACCTAAACACATTTTTTGAAAATTCTCCACATTAACACTCACATTTCACCTTTAGTTGCACCTCTACTTTTTACGTGTGGGTCTTGACTTAAATATGATGCAATTTAATGTGGATCTGCAAATGAAAGATTACTTTCAAAAGGTAACCCACCAACCCGACAAAACATACAGACTAGAAGAATAACGTGATCAATACTGAAATCCACCTGTTCAATTCCTTAATGTAGTTATACAAATCCAGGATTTCATTGATATAAATCAATCCTGGGCAAGGTACCAGTTGATTGCAGGACACACTCAGTCACATTGTCCCAAGTTAGAGTTGCCAGTCAAACTAATCCGCATGTCTTTGGTATATGAGAGAAAAGTCTAGCAAACAGGGAGAATTTATAAATTCATAATTAAATAATTAAGTAATGTATTAGACTAAACTCACATGTAAATGTTATAGGAGCTGTTGCATACTGTAACAGCCACAACCGCTGCTAGCAGGGTGTAAGTAACAGTAGGCAGTTGTTAACTTAATTACAGTTTCTGGACAATTCACAATACACATGATAGGCCTGCAAGGCATACCAAGTGATGAATAAATAAAACCTAATCAGCATTCAATCATTAATACCTGTCGTTTGCAGGTTTTCATTCCGAGCAACTTCTGCTTTTAACTGAACTCCTTCCTTAATTAAGAAAAATCTTCTTTCCCAGTTTCAGTGTTTTCATGTCAATCAGAAAATTACAAAAGTGGGTTTGCTAATCTTTAATTGGAATTTAGCAAGCATTTACAGTATGTACAGTAGGTCACAGACACTGAAGTAGCTGCAGATATTAAATGTGGTTTGCTCTGATATATACCCAGCTCATATTATTTTTCATTATTTGGACACAATTAAGGTAGCAAACTCCATAAAAACCAGTGAATTAACAAGAATATGACAAAAGTAAGACTTTAAAATGTAAAGCTATTGCAAAAATATATGATGAAAAATTAATACGGGGGAATCCAAAAGAGTGGTCAGATAGGCTAAATCAGTAAAAACTAAGTGAACATGGTAACCAAAACAAAAGCAGAAACAGAAGTCAAAAGGCAGGCAGGATCATAAACCAAAAGAAATCTTCTTTACTCAATAATTCTTTTCTCTGGTGAGTAAAGTGCTGACCCATACATGGCACACTGCTTGCTCTTTTAAAGATGACCTCCATGACCAAGTGACTATGCCCCATGATGTCACATGCACATGCATGGCCATGCCACCTAAAAACACATAGTGGCATAACAACAGATAAACAGAATGACTCTGGCAATGACATTGCTGACACAATGGCAAAAACTGGCAGAGGACAAAGCAGCAAAATTGCTTAATTCTTGAAACAGGTCATGTTAGGTTTCTTTAGACTTTTTATTTCCTGTCTTTATCTTGCTTTTTGTCCAGTTCCTTCATTATCTGTATTATCTTATATATCTTAATAATGAAAGAAGGATTTCAGGAAACTATTAACATGTCTTTAGACAATAGTTTGGCATAATTGAAACAAAGCAAAATGTAGTCCTTGGATTCATCATCAGAACAATTATTCTCCCCTTCTCATGTTCCTTCTAAACCCTTATCTATTTAGGTTATTCTACCTCCTTACCAATACACAGGCATTACTCAGCATTGCACAGGTTCTCAGATTGTGGATTCAGCCTGGCTAAACATCAGTAATCTCCAGGGCACACATGTACAAAGAACATAAAATACCTTGGTGACCTGTTTGGAAAATTAACCAGATTCTTGTCCATTTTAAACCATATGCAGCTCCTTGTCTTCTGACTAATCCTGGCACTGGTTTGTTATTTAAAAGTTGGTTTGAATTAAAGCAGTAAATTAAATGTAATAGACTGAAACATGTGGATCAATGTTTTTGCAGCAGATGCCACTGGTAAAGGGTAGACAATTGCTGTCTGGTGGATTGAGATCAGAGAGTTGACAGAGAAGAGTAGAACAGCTTTATGCTTTTTGATGGAGAAACAGTATACTGTAGTTGTCCCAGATTTAGACTGTGAGATGTGATATACAGTATGTTAGACACACAGGCTTGGTGAGTTGTCCTTATCTTCATTTGTTGATTTTTTCCCATATTTCTTGTGACCGCATCATATTTTCTCATTCGAAAAGCAGTTATCTGCTACTTAGATCAGTGGTTCTCAGGTTCAGTTGTGGGGCCCCCCCCTGTGGTGTCAGGTTTTTGTCCAGACCCATTTCCTCTCCTAATTGATTTCCTATCCTAATTAAACAAGCTGTTATTTCCCTGTTTCAATGTTTTTTACATCCATCCAGTAATTACCAGCTGTTTATGCTTTATTTTTTACTGAATGCAGCAGGAATATATATGTTTTAGAAGGGTAAGAATTCATTCTTCTTCCTTTATTTTTTAATGTTCTGGTCATTTATATTAAGCACACAAGTAGGTAACACTAGGGTAGTTGCTCCTTTCAGAGTTATTTGCACTGGTGTCTGCTCTGCTCATCATTAATTGTTGGTATTCATATACAATTAAGAAAGAAAATTTCACAGAAAAAGTGAATTAAAACAAAATGAGAAAAAACAGAAATATGTCTTAATTTCCTATAAGTGTATATCTGTGACTACAGCACTTTTCTAAATGCAAAATAAAAAGAAAAAATTGGTCAGCTAATTAAACAATGAGATCAGTTAAAGGTAAAAATGACTGACTGATTGAGAACCTGGGTGGAACAAATAACTGTAACCAAAGGCCCTCTGGACTGAACTTGAAAAGCACTGTCTTAGATGGCTCTCACTATATTTATAATGTATGTGTGTAAACACTACTCCATAAAAATATACACACTGTAAAATCATACCTATGATGATGACTTCAACACTGTTTCTCAGGAGTATTGTCTCTTTTCTTAAAATTGTTCTTATCAGAAGCTTTTTCAGATATTAATGTTAACTCTACATCTTAGCAGGAAAACCCTAAAGAGGCTCTATCCTAGTGTCTCCTCTCCTTACTACAATCCTATGGATCTGTCGTGATGATTTTGGTAAATTATCCGTGCTGTGCTCACAAGGGAATGCTCAAAGTGAATAGCAGCTTTGGTTGACTAGGAAATAGTCACTATCCATTACTGTATCGTTACAGCTGCAATTACCAAAGGCTTTGAATTGCTATTATAGTTCCCTTTCAGTTAAAGATTATAACGACTTCACTCTCTCCCTAGATTCTGTTATTTGTCAGATTTAGGAAAGAAAATGCAAAACAGAGCTTTAGTGGTGACTTCTTTAGGCTTTCATGTCCATGCGCAAATTCAAGTTTATTTTCAAAATTACAGAGTGGAGGGATAGGTTGAGTACATCAATTACTGTTTCAATCAATTCAGTTCATTCAATTCATGTCCAAACCTGCCAATTCCAACAGAGAGCCATTGGTGCTCGGCTACAGCCTTTCCAACGGCATTGCAAAATGCAAGAACTAATGCAGGCCAGGATGCCACCCTGTATTACCGGGCACACTCACATTCACTCATACTGGGGCCATTTAAAGTCATTAATCATTCATATCAGTTTGATCTTTGGGATGTGGGAGGAAATCAGAGTATCCAGAGAAAACCCACACAGACATGGGAAGAATATAAAAACTACACACAGACAGTGATTAGACAGCAGCAGCACTAAGTGCTATAACATTGTGCAACTCCAAACGTTCTGGATGGATACTGCATAGTCAATAACTACAATTATCCAGTGCAACTTTACTGCAGGTTCCTTATGTGTTAAGTCTCAGCAATCCAAGCTGTTGCTAGGTTCCCTTGTTTAAATGAGAACATGTCATGTGATCACAGGAATTCCCATCGTCTGATGAAAAAGCACAACCAAGATTTAGAGCTATGAGAAAAATCCTCTGCTGAGTCCAGTTCACTCTTGGAGTGTCTTAACAGCTTTCATGTCACACAAACCTCATTTGCTTAATTACTTATATTGATTTCTATGTGTTTAAAGCCTTGTTCTGATTAAATGGAGCTCAAATAAAGTATGTATTATTATAATAATATAAAGTGTTATTATGTAAATTTACTTTTTTTACATGATTCTTGAAAAGCAAATTCAAAAACATCCCTTTGCTAAAATCCTTAAAATGCACATAGTGCCAACATCAAGTACTAACTTGTAATATACACGAATCTCACCAAAATACCTTAAATTGCAAATAAATACTGAACATTGTTTTGATATGTCTGCTACAAATTTCAGGTGAAAGGCATTCAAAGCTACTAAAACTTATAAGAAAGGGCGACTGGTTATGTATTAATACTCTTGGGGATCACATTAATGTACTTATAATATGATGTAAGAGTAGATTTGTTTGGTACCATCTGGCCATTCACAATGCCATAAGCCTGGCTGAACTGTCATTTCATCAGCTGTCATGGGGCTTTAGGGCTTGACTAGATTATAAGGAAATCCCTAATACTATACCAAGTAATGTCGGACATCTACAGCTGCCATCAGTCATTAATAAAAACACCCAGAAAAGTAACCATGCCTCTGAAGATGACATCGGCCTACAAAGGCATCCATTCATATATTAGAATACAAAAGCAACCCTTTTTTTCTCATACCTTATACCAAGTAAGTACAGTATTCAGTGGCATTATTCACAGATTAAACAGACTTAATAATAATCATGCATGTCATCTCATTCTAGTTCACTTTTTCTTTTCAAATAAAATCGCTTGCTTACAGAATTAACTCTGAGGCTTTCCATTGAGAACAGAAAATATACAGTAGGTATAGTAAGTGCTATGCCATCAATAAGAAAAAATAACTAATGTGGTATTAGGGAGACCTCTAAAGTGACCATCCACACAATAATGCAAAGGAGGACAAATTGTGCATTTACTGAATTAAAATACAACAGAGGTATACAAAAAATATAAAGCATAAAGTACTAAATAAACAGGAAATAAGAAACATTGCCGTTACCCTGGTCTTTCCTTACTGGATCTTGACTCCTTGTCTACACAGTAAAATTTCTTGCTCATTTCCACACCTGCCAGTCTTACTTGACCTTGCTTTTGAATGGACAATGTGACCTGAGGGCCCCCAGCCATCTATCAACCAGGAAGATATTGTGACCTCTTGCCTCCCTCCCTGGCATCATTTTCTCTCTCTGACAATCTCACTACATATTCAGGTACCCACTGCATGGCATGTTTTCGGAACATTACCAGTTCCAAAGGCCAAAAGAGAAGCAACGCAATATGCTTTGCACAATTACCACTGCTTATTGCCGACCTAGAGAACCCAGCGAATGTTAAGGGCTTACCACCCTGTAGTATTCCTGTGTTAATAATCTGGCAGGCCAATTTGCCTGTATTTGTATTATTTGCTGTATCTCCTGGATTGCCCATGCAGACGTTTAAGCTGTCTTGCTCTATACTGGTTGTACCTCTGTCTCTGGCAAGCTCCTGTAAAGAACACAGTAATATACAGTAATCCCTCGCTATATCGCGCTTCGCCTTTCGCGGCTTCACTCCATCGCGGATTTTATATGTAAGCATATTTAAATATATATCGCGCATTTTTTGCTGGTTCGCGGATTTCTGCGGACAGTGGGTCTTTTAATTTCTGGTACATGCTTGCTCAGTTGGTTTGCCCAGTTGATTTCATACAAGGGACGCTATTGGCAGATGGCTGAGAAGCTACCCAACTTACTTTTCTCTGTCTCTCTTGCGCAGACTTTCTCTGATCCTGACATAGGGGGATTGAGCAGGGGGGCTGTTCGCACACCTAGACGATACGGACGCTCGTCTAAAAATGCTGAAAGATTATCTTCACGTTGCTATCTTTTGTGCAGCTGCTTCCTGAAATGACATGCTGCACGGTGCTTCGCATACTTAAAAGCTCGAAGGGCACGTATTGATTTTTGCTTGAAAAACAAACTCTGTCTCTCTCTCTCTCTCTCTCTCTCTCTCTTTGTCTGCTCCTGACGGAGGGGGTGTGAGCTGCTGCCTTCAACAGCTTTGTGCCACGGTGCTTCGCATACTTAAGCCAAACAGCCCTATTGATTTGTTTGCTTTTCTCTATCTCTGTGACTTTATATGCTCCTGACGGGCACTCCTTTGAAGAGGAAGATATGTTTGCATTCTTTTAATTGTGAGACGGAACTGTCATCTCTGTCTTGTCATGGAGCACAGTTTAAACTTTTGAAAAAGAGACAAATGTTTGTTTGCAGTGTTTGAATAACGTTCCTGTCTCTCTACAACCTCCTGTGTTTCTGCGCAAATCTGTGACCCAAGCATGACAATATAAACATAACCATATAAACATATGGTTTCTACTTCGCGGATTTTCTTATTTCGCGGGTGGCTCTGGAACGCAACCCCCGCGATGGAGGAGGGATTACTGTATTAAACTTTATGAATATGGCAAACAGTTCAATATTGATTCCTAATTAGGGTGTTTCTATACACAGAATATTTAATAAATGTTATATAAAAATGCCAACCAGGTATGGTTCCTACTTTGTGCTCAGGTCTGCTTCAGGTTCAAAAAAGGATGGATGGTTTCATGGTTCATTAATGGATAAATTAATGAGAAAGGAGAAGATAGATAGATAAATAGAAGTTTATTTGTCCCAAGGAAAAAACTGAGCTTTTATAGAATCTCAAGAAATATAGAAATATTATAGCAAACAACAATAAAAATCTGTAACTTGACTAATATGAAAGAGTAGTCACAATGAGGTACATAAAATGCGTTGTAGCAGTAGAGGTTCCGATCCACCTCTTGAACCCTCAGGTACCACTCCAAACACCAGGTAAAAGTCGAAGACTCTTTTATTTTGTTATAATCCAGTGCACAAAGCACCCTCCACTCCACACTACTCATATAAACCAATCACAAATCACAAACACAATTCCTCCTCTCCCAGACACTTTGCCACCCTACCTCCCAGCTCAGCTCAGTGTACTGGGCTTTCCCAGAGTCCTTTATACTCCCTGACCCGGAGGTGTTCCTGCCCAACAGTCCACAAGTCCTTATTCCTTCCGGGTCAGGGTAAACAGTCCTTATCTTCACCCCGGAAGCACGTCGTTTCTTCCTGTCACGGGATTATGATGCACTTCCGGGTTATAGGGCATATATGAGTCCACGGGCCTCCCGACAGTGACTCCCAGTGGTCCCCAAGGTATCCAGCAGGGCTGTGCATAAAAACTACATAGTCCATGAGGCCCTGCTGGAATTCGGGGCCCGTCCATGCTGTCGGGAGAGCTCCTCCTGGCGGCCTGGGGATGAGGGCCGGAATATGAAGCCGGCCATCCACCACAGCGTATTCTCATGAAGAAACCCATTAGCATTTCTATAACAAATGTCTTCTGAAAATATAAAAACTGAAAAAAAAATTCTACTTCTCTTAACTATATATCTGTTTAATGTCAGTAGGCATTATTTATTTTTATTTGTGCATTATTTTTCTTATCTAGGTTTAATTTGTTTTTCTTTGAATGTACTGTATCTACTTCTTTGACATTTTGAAAAGCACGTTGAGCTACATTCTCTGTATGAAAATGTGATATAGAAATTAATGTTGTTGTTGCTGTTGGCTGAAAGTACTTAATGGTAGTGTGTCAGAGAGGGGATGTGCAGCATTGCTTATAATAGCCATCACTTTTGTCTTCACTCTCTCCTTCACAGCTACCTTCAGCAGGTTGAGAGTGTATCCCATAAGTGAGCCTGCCTTATTAATTAGTTTGTTGATATGGTGGGCCACTCGTGAAGTAATGTTAGATCTGACACCTCATTCTTATACTGTAAATGTGGACTATATTGATTTAAATGTTGCTCTAGTAAGGTTTTCTGGATGTAAGCCAAGTGTTTACCATGGAAATCCCCAACCATGAATTATTTTCCTGATATGACATAATAATTCAACATTGTATTCAGAAGAGTGTCACACCCCTATTTTCTGATTTGATTTGATATACTTTGTTAATCCGCAAGGGGAAATTGCTGGAAAAAACATTTCCATGTAAAAGGTGATATACTAAACATTAATAAACTAAATGTATAAACTAATGTAAATTTTTTTTTGTCAGATTCTAAGATACTTAAAATAGT
The DNA here is from genome assembly GCF_900747795.2 of Erpetoichthys calabaricus. Classification (NCBI taxonomy): domain Eukaryota; kingdom Metazoa; phylum Chordata; class Cladistia; order Polypteriformes; family Polypteridae; genus Erpetoichthys; species Erpetoichthys calabaricus. The sequence continues at coordinate 138,421,771 of NC_041395.2, read as the reverse complement.
ACTTAATCAAAATGGAGGATTAATTTGGAAGGGAAAACTATCTCGTTTCATGTAAATGTACACTGGTACAGTATTGTTTTTTAACTGCAACGTGACAGGGTTCCATTAACGATACAAGATGTCTTTATGAACAAAAAAATGTCAGTCTTCAAAAGAGATGTATAAGTGATGCAATTTACCCATTCACTCAACCTACTTAATCCAATTCTAGCACTGTGTGGGGCCGGAGCCTATCCCCGCACAGAACTAACTGTGAACAAGATCAATGAGCTACCTGACAAAACTGCATTCAGGTACATGGGAACCTCATTGACATGTTTTTAGGATATGGAATTAAACTAAATTAATGAAAGAAAGCTCATGCTGGCACAAGGAGAATATGCAAGGTTCACAGAGAGAGAAAATGGAGTGGAATTTGAAACGAGAAGTTAAAGTAAGGTTTTTGTGCCAGAGGAACAAACCATTCAGTACAGCAGTTCTTACATAAATACTGAATGCCTGTTCTGAAATACTTTATTCTGAAACTTCAATGCAAGCATACTTTTTCTAAATTAACATGTACACAGGTAGCACATACTTGGTTTAATTCAGGAATAATTGTGATACATTAGAAAATTTTTGCTTTAACAAAAATGATCATGCAGCTAATTTATTTCACCATTTTCGTTACACTGAACAAGAATTGAAATGCCTGCTGTGGATTAATCTGGGCATGTAATACAGTGGATGAAGCACTCTGAAGCACTCTATTTGCTGCTGATACTGTAGAATGCCAATTTAGCCTGCTTACACCTCATAACATTGTTAGGAAAAATCATTAAACACGGTTCTTCTTATTTGTCGAAAAATCCATTTTGTAAATCTTAGCAAATGCTCATGGACATTTGTAGCTTCTATTTTGTGGAATGCTCATCCTATATCTGTTTGTGATAGTGTTTCTTTCTTGATGTTTAATACAGACCAAGGATCCATTGTGTTCTTTCTGTCCCTTTATTGATGAATTTCAACAATGCTTCCTATTTACTCTTTTGTAATGTGTATAAATAAAATCATAATACATTTTGTCTGTCTTTAGTATTGTTTAGCGTTGTTTAATTTTATTTATTCATTCTGAAAATTAATGATCTCATTTCAACTCCCAGATTGCATCCAATTTTCACTATATTTTTGAAGCAGGTTGTAATGGAGGGTGGGGGTCGCAAGCCAAAAACTGTGCATTATTCCAAAACAGCTAAGAGGATCTTAATGAAATTCCTATCATAAAAGTTTACATTTACATTATTGTTCATGCAATCTAAAATATTAGCTTCATGGAATTTCAAGAATTTCATTGTGGAGTCATAATAAGCAACGCCACAAAAACCACATATTACTCCAAAACAATTGAATAGATATTCTTGAAATTTTGTATGTATATTACAGTTAACCTATCTTAACATATAGAATTTATGGAGTTTCAAAAATTTCATCATAAATCAGGATTCAAGAAAAGGTACAACACAAAAAACAGTGATTTTGTTCAGCTTCAGTGCTGTATCAACGATTCAACAATTCTTCCATTTTATTAATGTGAGATTAAACATCTACTCAAGAAACTAGGAAATACAAACTAGCAGTGTTCATGATTGCAACCCAGCAGGAAGTTACTGCAATTATGGAATCCAATTATATACAAAAATAAAACACATTTTGGACTAACAGCACAGAAGTTGATAGAGAAGTAATATACATGATGGTTGGGACATTTTCATTTCAGCCAGCAATGACAAAAGGGTCAACATTTAATACACATGTGAATATTTGTTTTCTTACTTTAACCCATTATATAAATGTATCCAGGAAACAACAGATGCTTCAGCTAGTGACATTAAAATATTGTATACTAACTTAGATCACTTTGTTTTCAAAGCCAGCCAATATTTATTAACTTATTTTGCACTTATACTTTCTAGCTCCTCCTGGTAACTCTGAGCTGGTTTATGGTGGTCATAGATTTATATAAAATAAAGATTATTTGATTGATGGGGGCACACGGTGGCGCAGTGGTAGTGCTGCTGTCTTGCAGTAAGGAGACCTGGGTTCAATTCCCGGGTCCTCCCTGCGTGGAGTTTGCATGTTCTCCCCGTGTCTGCATGGGTTTCCTCTGGGTGCTCTGGTTTCCTCCCAAAGACATGCAGGTTAGGTGCATTGGTGGTCCTAAATTGTCCCTAGTGTGTGCTTGGTGTGTGGGTGTGTGTGTGTCCTGTGGTGGGCTGGTGCCCTGCCCGGGATTTGTTCCTGCCTTGTGACCTGTATTGGCTGGGATTGGCTCCAGTGTTAGGATATAGTGGGTTGGAAAATGTCTGACTGACTGATTGATGGGTAGCATGCTGCTGCCTCATAGCTCCAAAACCCTTTGTTCAAATCCTAGCCCATTCACTACATGTGAAGACTTTGTACATCTCCAGGTGTCTATGTAGGTTTGCCTGTTTGTTCTTGATTTTTAATCCCAAACTTGTGCAGGTTTGGTTATTTGGTGAAGTATTTTGGCTGTGAAGGGGTACATGTGAATGTGCTCTGAAATCAACTGGCAGCCCATCCTGGGTGGTTTCCTGCCTTGCTCTCAATGCTGTCCTGATCTTTGAAATCCTAAACTGGACAAGCAGCTTAGAAACTGTGTATAGTGTATGTATGATTAATTGGTGTCATTTTCTTTTTTCCTGAAAATTAGCCTTATCCTGTAAATATCAAAGAAAATTAAACAGGGATTAAGTGAGCTAGCTGTTGCTGTTACCAAAGTCATTTGACATAATCAAAGTTATTTGCTTGCAGACTGTCAAAGCGCTGCTAAACATTAACAATATGTTACTTAATGTTTGCACAAGCTGCAACATTCTTTATTGTATTTCTGAATCATTTTTATTTAAAAGTATAGTTTTGATTTTAACATTTATGCATTGTGGTATGATAATGACCAGGTTCATTTTTTCAATTGATGATAAAATCTAAGCATAAACATTCAATGGGGGCTTTAAATATATTATATCTGAATATTTTGTTCCAATTAGCACTATATCATGGTTTTTCTTTTACATTATTTATGCAGGGTGGCACGGTGGCACAATGGGTAGTGCTGCTGCCTCGCAGTTGGGAGACCTGGGGACCTGGGTTCGCTTCCCGGGTCCTCCCTGTGTGGAGTTTGCATGTTCTCCCCGTGTTTACGTGGGTTTCCTCTGGGCGCTCCGGTTTCCTCCAGCAGTCCAAAGACATGCAGGTTAGGTGGATTGGCGATTCTAAATTGGCCCTAGTGGGTGAATTTGTGTGTGTCCTGTGGTGGGTTGGCACCCTGCCTGGGATTGGTTCCTGCCTTGTGCCCTGTGTTGGCTGGGATTGGCTCCAGCAGACCCCTGTGTTCGGATTCAGCGGGTTGGATAATGGATGGATTATTTATGCAGTACCATTACACTTCTCTAGCACAACTAGAGCTTTGTGAGCTTACTTACCTCACAACACTGAGTACTCTGGCTAGCAAGTGACAGCACAGTGACTCGGGGCAGAAGTGTCAGAGATCAGTGAGATGGAAAAACACCACTGGCAGATGGTAGTGACAAAAGCAGCAGTAAGTAACAGATAACCATTCAAACTGGAAAGAATAGGGGGAGGGGAAAACGGAAATTATGTTCAGACTTTCTCTTTTAACTGATATGGCTATAGATGAAATTTAGTGATATTTGAATGTTAAGGACAGATGTAATGATTATTTGGTAAGGAAGCACAGTTATGATGGATAGAAAACACAGTCAAAGGAGACAATAAACTGCAGACACCTGTTGTTCAGTCCTAAACACAAATTTAAATAGCCTCAGGCTTGCCAAATGATGCAACTTGCTTATTACCTTTTTTCTTATATTGAAAAATATCATCAAAAATTTTAAAGGCAACAAATTATTGTAGCCTCTTAAATGTTTTTATGGCTAAGTTTGTAACAACTAAAGCAATAACAAAAGGATTAAAGAAATATTATCAGTTAACATAAATAAAGGTATGCTCTCTCCAGGTTTGGCTGGTTAGAAAAGAGCTAACTATATCATTAGTATAGTTAATAGTACTAATTATTCATTTTATTGAAATTGTTGCAGCTACAAAAGAAAAGACACGGGTGCAAAAGACAGAATGCTAAAGATTAATAGCTATCTGAGTGCCATTTGCAATTATGAATTATAATCATGATTGGAGAGCAAAACCTAAAATCATCAAAATACTTCAGTTAAATTATGAAAGCAAAATTATAACAAGCAATACCATAACTGAAATGACTGAAATAATAAAGGTCAAGGCTGTATAAGACGAATTCTTATTAGAAGGAAATGGTTCAAACAAAATCTTACAGCCACTGGGGCTCCCCAGAACAGTGTTTCAGCACCTTTGACCTATATGATTGCTTAAAATACATTAAATGTTATACCATACTTTTACTGAACAGAGCTTCAGCTAAGTGTAGGACTTGACGAGATCATGTTTTATATATGAAATAATTTAGCTTAGGTAAAGCAAAGTAGTGCATACAGATGTAATCACAAAGTGTTTAAATACTTGTGAAACTGTTTTTCTTATATTTGACTTGTTTTTTCTAGTTAGAGTATTTCGGTTAGAAAAAAAGTATTTGATTTTAACAGTCAAAAAGTAAAATTATATTTTTATTTTTACAAGATTAAATCAAACATTCAGTGGCTTATGTACGGTGACAGCAACTAATACTTATTTTTCTTACTTGTATGCCTTCCACTTGAAAGCAATTTAATGCATCTGTTTAACTCATAATTGTATGTAAAAGAAGTCATTGAAACAGAGGTTCATAACCTGCTGTATCATATTCTTCATAAAGATCAATACATTACTTTCAGTGAAATAAAAAGGTCCACACAATGACACAATGTTGGCTTTGGAGGTTAAATTCTCTTATGTTTTGATCTAATGGACAGGATATTACCTTCCTAAAACACAATGCAGTTTATTCATTTTAAAATACTGTATGATCTGTTTGAATAACACAATTTTATTCGGGTAACTGATAACAGATTTTTTACAAATATTTTTGTTTCTTTCAGCAAACTTTTTTTCATTAAAATACTGCAGGACTTCAATTCAGTTCTGTATTATTTAACCACTTATGCACAAGGTGTCCTGCCAGTGGGATACTGCCATACTTCAAGGTTGTTTGTGTACAATGCAATAATGCCACAAATCAATCAAAAGCAATAATGGTATTTTTACATACCCAAAGGTGTCTTCTTTTTAATAAATTATAAGTTTCCATGTTGTCTGTTCTCCTTGATTATTAAAATATGTGATTTGCACATGCATACCCTGAGGTGAACAGCGCGTCACTGTTGAGTTAGTCTGCTTTTATCAAATACTAGCCAACCCGCGGCGTAGCATACGCCACATAATTATGTATTGATGGATGAACACTTCCTGAAAGACACAGTTGTCCAAATGGGGTGGGTTTGAGGATACAACTGTAATTGAATGAAAAGATGGAACTCTGGAGAGAGCAACATACAATTGTCCTTGACTGAAAACTGGGTTTGGCAGATACAGGCATAGCATTTTGAAAGTGTGTTGATGTGCCTTATTAATTGTCATTGCGAAGGCCAATCTAACAGGAAACTGTCTGCGTGTAAAAGTAAAAGGCAAATTTGAATCTGATGGGGTCAGGGATTCTCTCTCTCACGCGCCTGTGTGTGTGTCTCTCTCTCTCTCGCGCGCGCGCCTGTGTGTGTGTGTGTCTCTCGCGCATCTATGTGTGTGTGTGTCTCTCTCTCGCACGCGTGCCTGTGTGCGTGTGTGTGTGTCTCTCTCTCGCGCGCGCCTGTGTGTGTGTGTGTCTCTGTCGTGCGCATGTGTGTGTGTGTTTCTCTCGCGCGCCTCTGTGTGTGTGTCTCTCTCGCGCGCCTCTGTGTGTGTGTCTCTCTCACGTGCCTCTGTGTGTGTGTGTGTCTCGCTCTCTCGCGCGCGTCTCTGTGTGTGTGTGTGTCTCTCTCTCTCTCTCTCTCGCGCGCCTCTGTGTGTGTGTGTGTCTCTCGCGTGCGCGCCTGTGTGCTGTAAGTGAATGAAAAGATGGAACTCTGGAGAGAGCAACATACAATTGTCCGTGACTGAAAACTGGTTTTGGCAGATACAGGCATATCTTTTTGAAAGTTTGTCCCTGTGCCTTATTAATTGTCATTGCAAAGGCCAATCTAACAGGAAATTGTCTGCGTGTAAAAGTAAAAGGCAAATTTGAATCTGATGGGGTCAGAGAAATCCGGGGAATATGGACAGTTTGTGAGGTAGAAGCTGCGATTGTTTTACACCCCAGTACATTGTGGTGAATGCTGAGAACAGTCAGTCTAGTGCCTTTACAGAGACTTCTTGCTGGCATGAGGTTTCTGAGAAGCATGACGACTGAACCAATTTTAAGTTTGACTTTATGCGGAGGCATGCCAGTGGGAGTAATGGCTGCCCAGCGGGTCATGGAAATAACGACACCGGATCGCCAGTCGGCACCGTTTATGGTCAGAACGATGGTATGTGATCTTCTTCGAACCTCCGACTTTCGTTCTTGATTAATGAAAACATTCTTGGCAAATGCTTTCGCTCTCGCGAGAATTGTTGGCTCTGTAGTGCGTGTGCCATGATCGGCTGCTTAGTGAATTGTTGGTGGGCGGGGCTCGGTCTTGCGTGCGTCTTGCTTGCCATGGACTTAGTGAATTATAATATATATTGACGTGGCGGCCCCTGGAATTTGGCGGCCCTGTGCAGGTAGCATACGCCGCATAATTATGTATTGATGGGTGAACACTTTCTGAAAGACACAGTTGTCCAAATGGGGTTGGTTTTGAGGATACGACTGTAGGTGAATGAAAAGATGTTACTCTGGAGAGGGCAACATACAATACAGCGTTTTACACGCTGCATACAGTGATTCACATCAAAGCATAGACACTGCTAAGACCATGGGATACCCCTCGTAAACTGTTTTACACTCTGCATACAGCGATTCACATCCGTGACAAATATGATTCTTCTTAGATGGTGCTGTCGTGTCCACTCTTGCTCTCGAAGCATACAAACTGCCTGGTCATGTGCCCGCTCGCAAGAGCAACTAACAGAGACCTGCCCACCAACTCTAAGACCATGGGATACCCCTCGCAAACTGTTTTACACGCTGCATACAGCAATTCACATCCGCAACAAACAAACTGTTTTACACGCCGCATACAGCGAATCACATCTGCGACAAACATGCCTTTTCTTAGATGGTCCTGCAGCATCCACCCTCGTTCTCGAAGCATACACACTGCCTGGTCATGTGCCCGCTCGCAAGAGCAACTCACGGAGACCCACCCACCAACTCTAAGACCATGGCGTGTAAAACAGTTTGCGATGGTGGACACGGTCATGCGTCACAACCGAAAAGAATGCATTGGAACCTCTGTTCACGACCATAATTTGTTCCAAAACTCTGGTCGTAAACCGATTTGGTCGTGAACCGAAGCAATTTCTCCCATAGGATTGTATGGTGGCGCAGTGGTAGCGCTGCTGCCTCGCAGTTAGGAGACCCGGGTTCGCTTCCCGGGTCCACCCTGCGTGGAGTTTGCATGTTCTCCCCGTGTCTACGTGGGTTTCCTCCGGGCGCTCCGGTTTCCTCCCACAGTCCAAAGACATGCAGGTTAGGTGGATTGGTGATTCTAAATTGGCCCTAGTGTGTGCTTGGTGTTTGTGTGTGTCCTGCGGTGGGTTGGCACCCTGCCCGGGATTGGTTCCTGCCTTGTGCCCTGTGTTGGCTGGGATTGGCTCCAGCAGACCCCCGTGACCCTGTGTTCGGATTCAGCGGGTTGGAAAATGGATGGATGGATGGATTGTATGGAAATACAATTAATCCGTTCCAGACCATACAAACTGTATGTAAATATATATTTTTGTAAGTTTTTAAGCACAAATATAGTTAACTAAACCATAGAATGCACTGCATAATAGTAAACTAAATGTAAAAACATTGAATAACACTGAGAAAACCTTGAACAACAGAGAAAACTACCACTGCAATAGTTTGCACTATAGCAACAAAAAATGAACATTTGAAAAAATCTGTAATTTAATAAACCACCAAGAAAAGTAACATTTCAAAAATGCACACTACGAACCGATCGCTGTAAACAGAAGTGAAAACAAAATCAAGCCCAGTGCATTCTTTAACTGCCTTCCTACCTTATGAGTCCAGCCCTCTCTCTCTCTCTCTCGCGCTGCCTGTGTGTGCACGGCTCTCTCTCTCTGGCCCTGCCTGTGTGCCTCTGTCTCTCTCTCTCTCACTGCCTGTGTGTGTGTCTCTGTCTCTCTCTCGCACTGCCTGTGTGTGTGTGCGGCTCTCTCGCTGGCGCTGCCTGTGTGTGTGCGCGGCTCTCTCTCTGGTGCTGCCTGTGTGTGCGTCTGTCTCTCTCTCGCGCTGCCTGTGTGTGTGTACCTCTGTCTCTCTCTGGCGCTGCCTGTGTGTGTGCACGGCTCTATCTCTCACTGCCTCTGTGTGTGTGTGCGCGTCTGTCTCTCTCTGGCGCTGCCTGTGTGTGTGTGTGCGGCTCTCTGTCTCGCTGCCTCTGTGTGTGTGTGTGCGTCTGTCTCTTTCTGGCGCTGCCTGTGTGTGTGCGCGTCTCTCTCTCTCGCACTGCCTCTGTGTGTGTGTGTCGCACAGGAAATGCACAGGGAGAGACTGAACCTCGCAAGATCAACTAACAGAGACCCGCCCACCAACTGTAAGACCATGGGATATCCCTCACAAACTGTTCTACACGCCGCATACAGCGATTCACATCCGCGACAAACATACTTCTTCAGAGATGCATGTGGAGTGTAGCAGAGATGAACGCGAATGACGCCCTGCTCTGTGAGTTGTTGCGTCCGAGTTGGTGGGCGTGGCTCTGCGAGTTGTCGTCGTATCCAATGGTCTTAGAGTTGGTGGGCGTGGCTGTCTTGCGTGCTTTCTATGGGTGGCTACTTGTTGGCGGCTTAGTGAATTATATACGGTGGGCATGGCTGTCTTGCGTGCTTTCCATGGGTGGCTACTTGTCGGCGGTGCATGCTTTCCATGGGTGGCTACTTGTTGGCGGCTTAGTGAATTATATATATAGATTCCACCTATGTCGAGCCGCATACAGGGAAAGGCTCGTTACCATTGGACAGTTGAAGTTCAAAGCATTCTAATGATGTATAACTGTCTAGGATTGGTTATTTGTACTACATGTCTCATCTGTGCGTAAATGGCAACAAATATATTGCCTATGTAACAGCTCATCTTTATGCACTGTTGTGCATCATTACACACAAAGCTTGAGTCAGATTCTGAATAAAGTTTTGACTTTATTGAGAATGACAACTTTGGTGAAGGGCTCAATACTACACTTGACTTGTAAGTACTACTTAGTATGACTTTGAAGCATTGCGGCATGCAGTTTTACAGTTCAAGCATCAAGGGTTCAATTACCATACCTGTAGGCTGTCTGCTGCACGTTACCCCTATGTTAGTTTTCCGAGCAGTGCTCTTTCCATTTCAACTTATAGTACAGGCAATGTTTCTTTTTTATTTTTTTAAATTATTTTAGTGATTTTACTGAAATCACACAACATTCCATACAAATAAATCAATTTTTACAAAAACAAGACCAAAAAGTACAGGTAATGTTTCTTAGTATATCAATGAGAAATTATATGCTGTACTTGTGCCTCTTGAACTTTCATTCGAGGACCCCCTCTCCAAAACCCACCTTTTTGAATGTCATCGTATCACTCCTCTCACAACACAGTGTCATGAGCATATGAGAAAAAAGAAAAAAAAAGTTTTAGCTAGTGACTTTTTCATCGTATAATCCCCCCACCGAACCTCTGTTAGGGCACTTGCAACAGAAGGCAGGAAAATATGGGTGAATTGCAGAAAAAAATCTATCGTACAACATGTATGCTTCCAAGCTTCTTCTGTGATAGTGGTAAATGAGGACTGGCATGAAAAATAACTTTAAAAGTAAAGGTTTGGATGAGTAAATAATTACAACATAAAGTTACAAATTGTTTATGTGTTGCTTCAGAGTGATGTAAAGTGTTTGTGTGTAGGCCTATATGTACATTTTTTGTAAAAAAACAAAAAAACATAACTGCAACTGCAATACTTGTTTTGAGAGATTGTTTAGGTACAAGAGGCTAAATGTTTCCAAAAAGTAACACAATGCTTCCAAAAGAAGGCCACATTATGCCAAAAAATATATCTTTGCAATGCTATGGTATATGACACCAAAACTTGATACAATGATAGCTGACAGATTGGGGCACAAAACAAAAAAACTTGATTCCAGGGTTTTGCAGGTTTTTCATCATATAAATACTTTCTTTTAAAAATTGTGAAGTGTTGTACTCACTACTCTTCAGCCATCTGCAGCTCCTTTATTACAATAAAGAAGAGATAGCTCTTTATTTTGGATATGTAGTTAAGGTGCATTAACTACATAAGTTAATAATGTCAAAAAACCCTTAGTGTAAAAGTAGTTAAAGTTGATCCCTAGGTTGAAAAGTAGTGCAGAGTATGACCTCTACTGTAGACCAGCATATCTACTAGAAAGCAGCCCTAAAATCTTACACAACATATTTGATTGCATGTGTCACAAAAGAAATCTACAAGTAGATAAATATATTAGCTATTAGCAATACTGTGTGAAACTTAAGTGTTTATACCTTACTATTTTGGGACATTTTATAATACCTTTTCTTTAAAACAAAAAAATAAAACCTTTCCTGAAATATTCATACTGTAATTATCAATAAATTTGTTACTTGTCTTTGTTACTCTCAAACAGTTAAAAAATGTTCAATGTTTTTACGTGTTTTTAACATATCCTCTGGAGATCTAAATAATCCAGGGTTCCAGGGTTTAACAAAGTAATTAAAACTGTGAAATGTGCTTTCTTGGAGCAAATGCCAGCTCTGATCACTTTATCCCTACTAAATATTAAAAGGAAATCATTATTAGGAAAAGATAATATATTAAAGTTACTTTGTCATGGAATATGCAGTATCTGTTTAGACTGGGACTGTTAATCATTTTCCAGTAAAATACCAAACAACACAATGGCTCCCAGTATGCACTTGGGTTTCTCCTCAGAGGTTAAAACAGTAAACTTTACTTCTGTATCTAACTGTAAAACAGACAGTATCACTCTTTATGTGTGTGTTTAAGTGTGTGCGTAAGTCTACCCTAGGATGGGCTGTTGGTCCTCTAGGGGTGGTATCTATATTGCATTTAGTTCTGCTGGAATACGTTATTCCCCACTGCATCTCGGTAATTGGATTAAGTGAGATTGATTAATGATCTGATTTGTACTATCCTCAAAACGTCCACACCAAATTCATAAAAAAACTGCAGCAAATACTGCACACTATATGGAAATCCTTGTCATCTCCACTGATGTCCACTGCCCTATTGTCTGTTGCCCTACTTGTACCTCTCCTCCCCAGTACTGGCTATACTCTACTCTGTGCTCTCCTGGCAGAGAGCTGCACTCAATTGAAAGTGCTTGGCGTAAGAAGAAACTACCAACCCTCCTGGATAAGTACAGGTCCCTCCTGTCTTCCTTCTCTGCATCTCTACTATTTGCAAAGAAATCCTTCTTTCAAAACTTAATTGCATCATCTGAAAGAAATGCTCACCAACCAAGTCTCTCTTCTGTTTCCTTTTCTGGTGTCCTGTTGGTGGTGGCTTGTGCCACCACCATCTACCGAAAGCATCATGATGTTCCAACAATGATGGATGGATTAAAAGCCAGAAGTCTGTATGACCATCAGCATCAAGTGACTCCGTGAGAACCCTAACTACAAAGAGGACTATTTCATTTATATTAGGTAGAATGCCCAGGGGGGACTGGGCGGTCTCGTGGCCTGGAACCCCTACAGATTTTATTTTTTTCTCCAGCCTTCTGGAGTTTTTTTTTTGTTTTTTCTGTCCACCCTGGCCATCGGACCTTACTCCTTTTCTATGTTAACTAATGTTGTCTTATTTTAATTTCTTACTTTGTCTTTTATTTTTCTTTTCTTCATTATGTAAAGCACTTTGAGCTACTTTTTGTATGAAAATGTGCTATATAAATAAATGTTGTTGTTGTTATTCTTTACCTTCAAGTCTCTCTTAAGCCCTCTTTTCTGCTTCAAAACCTTTGTCCTTTTCCCCTGATGATTTTGCTTCCTCCTTCTAAACATTTCAAGACCCCAAAACATCCTCTGACTCACCTCTGTGTCCTTCTTCTCTTTCCTCCTTCTCTACTGTAAATTAATCTGACATTTCTGACCTGTTCTGACTCTGTAATCACAGAACTACAACATATGCTCTGGACCCCATTCCTTCATACCTTCTACAGTTCATCTCTCTTTCCTAGATCTCCTACATCTCTTCTCTTTTAAACTGATATTTTCTGGTATTAAACTGATATTTTCCCCACTGCTTCAACAAGTCTCATGCAATCTCTATTCTCAAGAAACCCTCTCAACCCATCTGCCATTGAGAACTATCGTTCTTCCTCCCTGTCCAAGACTCTAGAATCTATAGTCCATAAACAACTCTTTTCAATTCTCTCTGACAACAATCTACTAGAACAACTTCAGTCTGGATTCCGCAAGGGTCACTCTACCAAGGCTGCACTGCTTTCAGTCTCTACTAGATCCACTTCAGTCTGGATTCCGCAAGGGTCACTCTAATGAGACTGCACTACTTTCAGTCACTAACTCTTAGATCTGCTCAAGCTGCTTCTCTCTCCTTTGTTCTTATCCTCCTTGACCTTTTATCAGCATTCAATATGGTTAACAACTCTGCTTATCACTTTGCTTAATAAACTTGGAATAAGCTGTTCTGAATTGGACCTGTTCAAGTCCTACCTCTTGGTCTGATCCTTTCGTGTCCCCTGGTTTAACTCCATGTTCTCTCCACAGAAATGTTCTACAGGTGTATCTCATGGGTCAATATTAGGTCTACTTCTCAATTTTCTGTATATTCATTCCATTAGTTTTTGGCATTATTGCTTCTAAATTACACACCCAAAAATGAATGGCTATTATGCCTTTATTGCCATCTCATTATGGAAGAATGATCATCACCTTAAACTTAACTTTTCAAAGTCAGATATCTTGTACTTGCCCTCCGACTCTCTTTCCTCAAATTTGTCTCTAAGCATCAAACTGGAAGGCATCACCCTTTCACCATCAGCCATGGTTAGAAATCTTAATGTGACTCTTGACTCCTCAATTTCATTCAACGAACATATATAATCAACAACCAAGTCTTGTGTTTTTTTTCTTCACATTATTCAGAGGATTTGACTTGTCCTAAATAATCATGCCATTTAACTCCTTGTTCAAGCACTGGTTCTCTCTTGGTTGAACTATTGCAACTCTTTCCTGGTGGGACTTCCTTCAGCTGCAATCAGACCTTTCAAGCTCCTCCAGAATGCAGCTGCTCGACTTATGCTCTCTGTTCCTTGCTTTACTCATAGATCTCCTCTTTTTCGGTTTCTCTATTGGCTACATGTTGCTGCAAGGATGCACTTCTAAACTCTTGTCTTGAACTACAGTTCTCTGAACAGTTCTGCTTCTCAACAACTCCAGTCCTTGGACTTCTTATGTTCCCTCAAGAAGAAGGGTATGCTTTCTTGTGTTGTGTTGGCCGTTCTGACAAGGAAGAAACCTGTTAAACGTATTTTGCAAAGTAAAACTACAAGTTTGAACCAGTGACAGTGTCTGTGAGGTTGTGTTTGAGGTTTGGGGATTGCTGTTATGCTCCATACTGGTCATAAGATTTAATATTTTATTTGTTCTAATCCCTTGTGCTCACTTTTAATCTTGTCCTCTGTTGCTTTTGATGCTTGTACCTTGATCCTTGCTTGAATTTAACTTGCTTTTCGAGTCACCTTAGATAAAGGCATCTGCTAAATAAATAATAATAATAATAACAAATACTGTATATACCATTTTCCTCATACAGTTAAGACACTTCTCTTTGCTAAACTAAGCCTATTGAACTTATTCAGCAACTACAGTGAAAACAAAAAACAAAATACTATTATAAGAAACAAAAAAGTATGGGTCATTCCATGTCAAATCAACTGATTTTCCAGAAATCCAATGCACTTTGTGTCAAAAAATTCTGAAACAAATACCAGATGTACCCATTTTATTCAGGAGACAACCTATAAAATTATTTTGATGTAAGATCAATACTTTCCAATATACAGCCAATTTTGTGAAGGGAGAGGGGTGTCAAATTTGACACAGCTTTATTTGATCAGCAATTTCACAAGACCGCATCTCAAGAAGTTAACCTACCTAGCAAGTTAAAATTCTGCATACTGGTACCTGTATTGGTTGTGGCCTGCATGGGGCACTGCAGTTGCCCAAACCTGACACAGACAGATGCAGGACATAAGTTCAGCACACATTTTTATTTTTTTTTCGTGAGAAACATTCTCCCCCATTTCCCACCTGCTCAGCACAGTTCCCAGCAGAGTAAACATGGCACAAAAGCACACTATTCCTGCTCTCTTTTCTTTTCTTTTCTTCTCAATCTCTTTCCGCCTCCACTCCTGGCAGGATTAGTCCTCTTCCATCCAACTCTGTCTCCCGCAGTAGATAGATAGATAGATAGATAGATAGATAGATAGATAGATAGATAGATAGATAGATAGATAGATAGATAGATAGATAGATAGATAGATAGATAGATACAAAAAACAATATTAAATTAAAGAGTAATAAAAATGCAGGTAAAAACAGACAATAACTTTGAATAATGTTAACGGTTTACACCCCCCCCCCCCCCCCCCCGCCAGGTGGAATTGAAGAGTCGCATAGTTTTGGGGAGGAACGATCTCCTCAGTCTGTCAGTGGAGCAGGACAGTGACAGCAGTCTGTCGCTGAAGCTGCTCCTCTGTCTGGAGATGACACTGTTTAGTGGATGCAGTGGATTCTCCATAATAGATAGGAGCCTGCTGAGCCCCCGTCGCTCTGCCAATCTCAGACCTCTGCCAGGTGTGAGGCGTCCTTCTTCTTAATGCTGCCTCCCCAGCACACCACCGCGTAGAAGAGGGCGGTGCCTAACATAGTGCCCAGTAGTGACAGCAGGCTCCGTTTATAGAGCACTGGAAGTGCTGCAGGTGTCTCACAATCTTCTTCTGGCAGCACTTTCAGGTGTGGCAAATGTGCTACAAACAAAGGGCTCAGCAGTTTCTACAACACCCCATTGGCACCCATGGAACCCAACAAGCCTGCACCAAACTCCGAGGCACCACTGCAACCCAGGGGGTCTGCCATCTAGTGCTCCGGATTAGGTAATGCCCTGAATATGGTCTCTTCCCCGGTCCTTCCACTATTGAGGTGTCCTGGGCGGGTAAGGGCCCCGGCCATCTGCCATAAGGTATAGTACATAATGAAATCAAAATGTTTTGTTCAGGTGACAACACTTGATAAGAGCAGACCTTCAAAAATGGAAAAAAATATTCTGCATCTTTGGCTTTGCCAGGGATTTTCAAAAGGTTATACAAAAACAAGAAACTGAATCAGGGTTTGACCAGTAGACCTTTCAAATGTGAAAAAAATATTTTAGGTCTAGTTTTCAGACCTAAATATTATTATTTTTCCTGTATCCTAAATGGTCCCTTCTTTCTCAAAAAACAAGTCTTACTTTTCTTATGTGAATCTTTCATTTTTATTTTCCATTTTAAACATGGGTTAAATTCACCATGTGTCAGTAATGATAATCATCAAGTTTTTCATCACTAATTTGGGATTAGGATTACTGTAAAAAATGAATCACCAAAGGCACAGTAAGCACAAAACATGAACAACTGCTGCTTGATATATCACTAAATACAACACTAGTTATAAAGAAATGTTAACATCTTAGTATTGCAGCAGCAGGAATGTGACCCATTTCATTTCTGTTTCAATTGAAGTGCAGAGTGTAGGGCATCTTTGTCTTTGAGATCAAGATGGCAATGCCTCCCACTGACCTTTATAGGTGCATTAAGCAGTGCTATGACAGACTGAAATGGCACCCAACAAATATCATCCTTAGGTGACCAACAGAAAGACTGTGCAGGATTGTTTGGATGCATGAATACAGTATTAGGATGTTTGATTCCGCATCACTCTTGTCATAAATCACACCAATCCAACATTTTTCATCATATTTGCAACCCAACATAGCCTCCAAAAGGACACCGGTCTGATGTGAGGGATGCATCTGATCCATCAGGATTGTGATTGAGAAAGGGTAGTATCTCAGCTGCTGCATCAGTGGTGAACATTCAGACAGTCAATTGACTGTCTTCATCAGACACCCAGCTGACTTTGAGTTTGCCATCTTCTGTATGGATGTAACAGTGGTATTCTCGAGTACTAGGTACTCTTTTGATCAATGAGAATTGCATTCCCTGTTCAGCAACATGAGACAGGACATTGACAAAAGTTTGACATTTGATTACAAACTGATTGAAAACTCAGTGATTACTGTTATTGACACATGGCACATTCAAGTCTATGTTTAGGATGGAAAATAAACATGAAAGATTGGCATAAGAAAAGTAAGGTTTGTGTTTTGAGAAAGAGGGGAGAATGTAGAATAAATGTGAAACACCTTAAAAATTATATGCACATTTCCTTGTATTGTTAGCATGCTCCGAAAATGAAACCGAAAATGATTTTTGGATTTGGGAGGTCTGCTATTCAAACCCTCATACAGTTACTTTTCTGTTTATGGCTTTTTCAGAAAGCCTATATAGCTATCTAAATAAGCAAAAAAAAAAAAGAAATCAAATGTCTGTATTGGTTGAAAATATGTGTTTCTGAGGCCTAAATATAGCTATGCCAAAAGCTCAAATTAAATTTTGGTCGATTTCAAGGGGCTGCTTTGACCAGGCAGGGTTATCTGGACCAAATGTTTTAATTTCATCCCATACTATACCAATTAATATACCAGTATGCAAAGTCTGAGCGTGCTTGGTCGTTTAGGTCTTGAGCTATGGACATTGTGAAATTTGACAAAAAAATTAAGTTGGATAAAATCACCACCCCCCTCCTCTTGGTAAACTGTCTGTATCTTGGAAAGTATTGATCTTACATCAAAAAAAGTATACAGGGTGTCTCCTGACTATTATGGGTACACCTTGTAATTTTTCCAGAATTTTTTGAGTCTGAAAGTGTGTGGGCCATTGGTTGATTTGACATGGAATGACCCATATAGAATATACCCTACATTAATTTTAATTATATTCTTAAATATGTAGTATTAACTTGTGGGAACCAGCCCGGACACAGACAGGGAGACATCGTTTTATCACCCAACACATGTTTATTTACAATTACTATATACAAGTGCACACACAATATTCCTTCTCCTGACCGCCTCAACTCCTCTCCTCCAAGACTCTGTCCAACTACGCTCCCAACTCCATCCATCGAATGGAGGGAGGCGGCCCCTTTTATACACACCCGGACCAGTGGCGACTGCTCTAAGACTACAAGGGAAGCTCCGCTTCCTCTACTATGTCAGAAAATAAATGCTCATATATGCAGTGTCGTATTTATATTGGTTTTAATAAAAGTGCGCTAGAACGCGTTCAACTTCATGAATAGCTTGTGCAGAATCAGGTATTTATTGTAGATTGTTTGACGCGATTTTCTTGTCATACATTTCCATGCAGTGCAGCGCGTTAAACCCTACTGAAGCCCAGCTTCACTGGAGCTCTATGGGCAAGCACAGAGGAGCTTTTTTCACTGCAGAAAAGCTGGACGGTAATTGGATAAATGCACCAAAATTGTCACATCCAGGGAAGCTCAGCTTCTCTGGGAGTGAATGGAGCAGTGGGTGGGCCAGGACGCTGGGCTGCTGTATGATGATTAGAGGAGCTGTTTAAAGGGCGGAACCCCTTTTTTGATTGACAGCATGTCAATCAAAATGCGGATTTGCAGGTGAAGTCGTACGACAAACTGCTGCACTCTGTATTGTTTGCTGGTGATATAAACCAGGGGTAGGCAATCTCGGTCCTGGAGTGCCACAGTATGTGCAGGTTTTTGTTCCAACCCAGTTCCTTAACGAGAACTCAATTATTGCTGATGAAGCACATATTGCTTAAGTGACATTTTAATGCTTCATTTTAGTGGTCTCGCTTGTTAAGGTTCTCCAACCTTAATTGCTTATTTCAATCTTAAACTGCTGCATTCAGTGTTTTAATTGCTCCTTATTAGCAATAAGATGTAAAAGACAAAGCAGCCAGCAGTTCTCCAGCTAGCTTTTTTCCAATTACATCTGTGTGTGTTCATCATGCACTGTTTGATTTAATAAAACACTTAATAGAAAAATGTGACAGACTGAAAATGATCTGTTTTAGGCTTCAAATCATTTGGATGATATCCTTGGAAAGGAAAAAAATCTACGATATAAAAGCCTTACATTGCACAGACTAACAAGCCATAAAATTAAATAAGGTCTGAGATTGGCAAGGATTGGTTTCTAATTAAGCAATTGGGTTGGAATGAAAACCTGTAGCCACTGCGGCTCACCAGGACCGACATTGCCTACCCCTGTTTTACATCTTATTGCTAATAAGGAGCAATTAAAACACTGAATGCAGCAGTTTAAGATTGAAATAAGCAATTAAGGTTGGAGAACCTTAACAAGCGAGACCACTAAAATGAAGCATTAAAATGTCACTTTAGCAATATGTGCTTCATCAGCAATAATTGAGTTCTCGTTAAGGAACTGGGTTGGAACAAAAACCTGCACATACTGTGGCACTCCAGGACCGAGATTGCCTACCCCTGATTATAAACCATTTTTGTTTGTACAAATCATTCTTTAAATAAAAAAAAAAAAACATATTATAGCGTTCTTGACTTTGTTCCTTGTTTCAGCATTGTAAAGTTAGTTCGTTCATATAATTAAAGTAGCTCGTGGAAGGGGAAACTAGCCAGCTAGCAAGCTGTGCATAATGGAAGACGCAGACGGTGTTAATATTGTTGTCCTGCTTTTGGCAAAACCATTTAGTAGTCTTCCTTACGAGGAGAGACTCAGAATTAAACAGCATGGCAGACCAACGCCCAAGATTGATCTGGTGCAAAAATCAGGAAAAAATAACAGGTCTTTTCAGCTCTCCTGGTATGACAAGGTGAACTGGCTGACTGGAAGTGCTGTGACAAAGAAAATGTACTGTTGGCCATGCCTCTTGATGAAACCTTCTCAGGGAATGGGATGTGTTTGGTCAAACATGGGTTTAGGGGATGTGGGTAACTTTGACAGGGCATACAAAAGGCATGAAAAGTGCAAAGAACATGTGAGTTCATGTGTAAGGTTAAGTTGTCTGGGCAGGGTCAGGGTTGAACATGCAATCAATGAAGGTCTTCGCATTCAGGTGGCAAAACATAATGAAACAGTAAAAAAAAAACAGGGCCTTCCTAAACCGTCTAATTGATGTGACTTCCTTGCTTGGCCGTCAGGAGCTGGCATTCAGGGGGCATGATGAGAGTAGTGAATCAGCAAATAAGGGGAATTACAGGGAATTTACAGAAACATTAGCTAAATATGACTCTGTCTTGGCCACACAATTTCAGTCATCAGCTGTGTTTTCTGGTATGTCCCACTCAATCCAAAATGACTTGATCTCTGCTCTTGCAGCCACTGTTTCTGATCATATAAAAGGTGAAATTCAGACTGCTCCTTTTTTTGCATGGCAGGTGGATGAAGCAACTGACATATCTTGCCATGCCCAACTGTCTGTCATTGTTAGATATGTGGATAGTGCAGATAAAATTCAAGAGTGCTTTATTGGATTTTTGGATGTGTCAGGGGGTCGAGGTGCTCAGTCTGTGTTTGAAGTTTTAAACGAGAACATGCAGGGCTACATTTTTAGAGAAAAACTTGTGGCACAAACCTACGATGGGGCTGCTGTCTTTGCTTCATCTCTCAATGGCCTAGAGGCCAAAGTTAAAGTAATAGCCCCTAGTGCAGTGTTTGTGCATTGCTATGCACACAGACTGAACCTGGTGTTGTCACTTGTGGCACAAACCTACGATGGGGCTGCTGTCTTTGCTTCATCTCTCAATGGCCTAGAGGCCAAAGTTAAAGTAATAGCTCCTAGTGCAGTGTTTGTGCGTTGGTATGCACACAGACTGAACCTGGTGTTGTCCCAGGGTGCTAAATGCTTGCCTGAGTCAAGAATATTTTTTGCATCTCTCTCTGGGTTCACCACATTTTTTTCAAAGTCCACAAAAAGGATGTCTTTTCTTGAGTCTGCAGGGTCTTCAAGATTGCCCAGAAACGCTCCTACTCAATGGAATTTCACATCACGGATAGTGAGCACTGTGGCAAACAATTATGATGGCCTCCTGCAGACTTTTGACAAGATTACCCAGAATGAGAGCATTGATGATGACACATTAGATGCTGCCAAAGGCTTCATAATGAAACTGGAGGATTTTGAGTTTGTGTTCATGTTGTACACATATGAACAAATATTCTCTGAGACAGATGTTGTCTTTGATATTGTCCAGCAAAGGGCTATGGATGTTCTTTACTGCAAAAAAAGAATTGGGTCTCTCCTTGCTTTTGTCAAGGAGAAGAGGTCAGAGGAGGCTTATCAAGCAGTTTATGCAAAAGCAGCAAATCTCACATCAGACCCTTGAGATGAACCAATTAGAAAGCGCCGTCTGTCACAATTACAGGATCCCCAGGACCGCTACAGAAATTTGTACATGGCCATCCTAGACAATCTCATGGAGCAGATTTCTCAGCGTTTTTCAAATTTGGAAAGCATGAGCTTCTTAGAATTAGTCAATCCAGGGAAATTTGATGAAATGAGACAAGTGTTTCCAGAAGAGGCATTTG
The DNA here is from genome assembly GCF_900747795.2 of Erpetoichthys calabaricus. NCBI lineage: Eukaryota > Metazoa > Chordata > Cladistia > Polypteriformes > Polypteridae > Erpetoichthys > Erpetoichthys calabaricus. Next base: position 138,400,848 of record NC_041395.2, on the reverse strand, counting down.
AAAGTGTGCTGAAAAGTTATAGCCTTTTCTTTGACTCAGGGAGACTGAGATCTGAACTTCAAGTACTATATTCAGATCATGACTTACAGGGGAGCAGGGGTAAGCTGTGTGATTTCTTGGTGTTTTTTAAAGACATGGAGTTGGATAGTGCAATGCCTCAGCTATACAAGCTGTTGTCATTAGTGACAACAATTGCCGCTACATCAGCAGGTGTAGAGAGGAGCTTCTCCTGTTTAAAACGGGTCAAGTGATACACCCGCAACACGATGGGCCAAGATCGTTTGAGCAACCTTGCTCTCCTGGCCATTGAGAGGAAACTGGTTAAGTCCCTGGAAAAGACGGCCAATTGGTACAACAGGGTCACAGACCATTTTCTGCAAAAGGAACGGAGGGCAGAATTTACGTACAAATAACATAATGAATTTTATGATGAAGGCCTAATATGAGCTTTCCCTGTTTCAAAAGCTAGCAGCCGCCACTGACCCAGACATGCTCCAGGTGCCTCCTGATGAGCTTCCGCTGCCCCTTCCTGGTGTGGCGGAAGTACCGGCTGCACACCCGGAAGCACTCCGACTCCGGGTGTCCCTCATCTTCTTCCCCCCAGTACTTCTGGGTGTGGTGGAAATGCTGAGGGCCAGGGCTCCACAGGCACTGGGGCGCTCCCTGGCGGTGACCACGGGACCCTATAGGGTTGAGCTTCTAAACTATGTTCCCGTGGTCCCCAAAGCCACCAGGGAGGTCGCACCCTCACGGTCTGGAGGAGGCGTAAGCCCTCCTCCGGTCCATCTGGGCGTCCTGGCTGGGTACCACCCCCAGCTGCTTGCCACAAACTATATAGGTAAATGGCAATTAACAGGTACTGCATACTAGCTCAAGTCCATACAAATCCCAAAGAAAATAAACTTCAGTGGCCCATAGTCATTTGGAAAAGACATGTGAAATCTATCAACTACGTAGTGTTTCTCTTTGGCATTCTATGAAATAGTAAATTGCAGGCTCATTTCAAAGATTCTGATTAAATGCAAAGTAGGGCTGATGTTTGGTCTGTCCCTGGTAATATTGCTGCCTTAGTTCCACTGTGAAGTCCTTTTTCAAGACTAGCAAGACTAATAACTTTAGTTCATGTGACAGTGACACTAATGCTCATCACAAAATACCCCAAGGAGCAAAAGAAATACTTAAAGCCAATCACAGTGATTGCTACAAATATAAGGAAAAGAACAAAAAACTAAATAAACAAACACACTAGAAAATCTACCAGGAGTATCATATGTTTAGATTCTGAATCTTACAAGTCTGAATAAGCTTAAGCTGCCCTATTTCAGGGTACTCGTAAGAAACTTATAGATTTACTTCATGAGGTAGAAGTACATAATAAACAAGACTAGTGCTAAAATCTGTGCTTCAATTTAAATGTTTAAAGTCTATATAGTTCTAATTGTAACATAAATTTGTATGTTTCACCCTTTGATAAAGGTCCACAGAACGTTAGCTCTCTAGTAAAGGATCAAAAATCACCTAATATTTGTAATCACTGATCTTGAAAAAGTCTAAAATGATACATCACATGCTTATATTTGAAATTTGTCATTTTTACCCTTCTTGGAGTGGCTCTTATAGGGCTAAGACAACTGGTAAAGAATCAAATATCAAAAATATATTTCTGATTAACAACCTTGAAGCAGCATAAAATGACACATCCAATTACCAATACCCATTTTTTCATAGTTTTGTGAAAAGGAGTAACTTTGACCCATCGTATCCTATTAAGGTGTAAGCCTGGGGTCAGGCGAAGTGGCATTCACAACTTCAACAACAACAACATTTATTTATATAGCACATTTTCATACAAAAAGTAGCTCAAAGTGCTTTACATAATGGAGAGAAGAAAAATAAAAGACAAAATAAGAAATTAAAATAAGACAACATTAATTAACATAGAAAGGAATAAGGTCCGATGGCCAGGGTGGACAGAAAAAACAAAAAAAAACTCCAGAAGCCTGGGGTCAGGCGAAGTGGCATTCACAACTTCAACAACAACAACATTTATTTATATAGCACATTTTCATACAAAAAGTAGCTCAAAGTGCTTTACATAATGGAGAGAAGAAAAATAAAAGACAAAATAAGAAATTAAAATAAGACAACATTAATTAACATAGAAAGGAATAAGGTCCGATGGCCAGGGTGGACAGAAAAAACAAAAAAAAACTCCAGAAGCCTGGGGTCAGGCGAAGTGGCATTCACAACTTAAAGTTCTTCTGATTATTTTTGCTGAAGAAACCCATTGTTTTCCTATTTATCATGTGCATAATTTCCTGCACAAAAAAAATGTGCAACATGGCACAAAATTCAGTATTTTGGCTCAATATGGTCAAAAATAGGGAGGAACTCCAAAAAGTTTGATGTCATTCATAAACAGAATCAAGACGAGCCAGACAGTACATATGTAAATTGGTTTCAAAGCTTTCATAATTAATTCCTATGAACACAGTAAAAAGAACTGAAATAAAAATGGTAAAAGAAAGTTAGGTGTCTAAAACTATGACAAAGAACACATTTTTTTTTAATTTCCTCTAAATGTGAATACTTTTCTGGATTCAGAATAAGAGAAGAAAGAAGACCAGCCAAATAATCAGATTTATGAAACATAAGAGTCACCCACAGATCTGGAATGAAAACCTGTAGCCACATTGGTACACCAGTACTGAACTTTTACCTCTACTTTAGTATATTATGCTCCTGGTACTTGGACTTTTCCATTGGGCGAAAAGATAATAATTGCGATAGTGAGGGCAATACAACAGCCAATGCTGCAAACGCAATACAGTTGGTGGTACGTTCACCCTACTAGTTCGCGCTAAGTAACCCCGACTGTACATTTTCTCTGTTTCACATTTAAAACGCCCCTATGTAGCTTAATCCCTTGAAATCTAATTTACACACGAGCCCTGTCCTAGCTGCCCAAATCAGCCCTGTTAAAAATATACTATTTAGTCAGTCATGCAAAAACATTTGAACCTAAATAGAATGGATGAACAGTTTGTCAAGAAGCACCAAATATCCCCGAAGAGGAATCTCAGAAAGCAGAAGATGCTCAGCGACACGGAGATCGACAAGGAGATCCCCACGAGCTGGCGTCGAGACGTGACCCACAGGGACCTCACCTCGCGCCTTTAAGAAACTCCTGTGCCTCACCTTTCCTCCTCCTGCTCCTCCCCGTGCCAAGGTAGCCCAGTCACCGATCTTACTCCTGATTGGCCAGGGACGGGTAGGGAGTGAGGTCACGTGCTCTTCTTTCCAGCTCCCGGACGCCATTTTGGTGGAAAGTTTGGAATTTCGGGCACACAGGAGGGGAAAAAAAGAGGAGGGGGAAGAAGTTTAGCTGCAAGGGGTCACGAGAAGCTGAAGAGGGAAGAGAAAGGGGAGGAGGAGGAGAACATCCCCACGCAGGCCGAGGGCACTGCAGCCTGATCAGTGCGTGCAAAGGTTCAACTTTGCATGAACAGAGCGCGACGCGCGATTTTGTTATTTTTCTCTGTGAGTTTCAGTTCTGTAGCTGCCGCTGAAAGAAGAGAAGGGGAGGGGGAAAGGCGGAGCGGGAGGAACTCGCCACTATCAGAATTCTGTACCGCCTGGCAGCAGTGCCTGAGATTGCCGGGCTGTTTCTATTTTTTTTTCTTTCTTTCTTTCCCTGTAAAAGTTTCTTCAAGTCCGGACCCGCGTTGTCTTCTGCGAGGCTCGAATGCCTCGCTTCTCTCTCGAGATCGCTTCACTGTGGCTTATATATGGTTTTACAGCGAGCGACGGGTTTCTACAGCTGGGTTCCAGGCACCGTGACATACAAGTGCTCCACTTTCCATTTAATAACCAAGTCGCCTGTGGATCACTGAGAGGAAGACAGCAGCGCTAAGTGCAGGAGCATTGAACATTCTTCAACCCCCACTATAACGACTGACGGCAAACATTTGGATTTTAAAGCTTACTGCCCCACTTTTTTGATCACCCAACTTTTAGCATCTGGAAGCCTCAACATGCCTGTTCGAAAGAAAGGTAAGTTGCAGTACCTTAAAGCAACTTATTCACTTCTAGCTGCGGTGTGTATAAAGAGGGACGGGCGCAAATCTGGTATTACGAGCACGTGATTGTCGTTGCTTTCTCTTTCAGCTTTTAAACGTAAACAGTATTGAGCATACGACCCGGTTGTAGAAAGATCGAAATCAATGTGTTTTGCGTGGTTATTGCGCGGTGACTCCTGTTTTATCTGTGGTGTGTGTGTCTCTGTCTGCTGTCATTAGTTTTGGTTCTGTTGTGGTGTGCATTTACATTCCTGGGTATGTTCATACATTTCGTTGCATTTCTTTGCTTGCTTGCTTCACATTTTGCTAGTTGTTTGTCTAGCCATGTATATACTACCTGTTTTGTAATTTTGGGAAGTGAGGGCTGTGTTGTCATTAATATTGTGCGTAACCATTCACTTTAGTCCCGTTGTCCATATCATAAGTTACTACTTCAGTACTGCAAATTGATTTCCTACTGAAACCTTTCAGTTTGTGAGCGTGTATTTGTGTAATCGAGCATTTTTCTGTATGGCCAGTCTGTTGTAATTGGTAGTTCTCACTTTTCTATTTAGCCATTGAGGTATTTCTAGTTTAGTTTTGGGTTGTTGGTTGCAATCTGTTATGTAGTTCCAAATGTTGTGCCTCTAGTTGAGTGCAAAGTTGTGCTGTGTAGATTTAAGCTTCCTTGGATAATCCTTCCTTCAGTGACTATATGAAGGTCAGTTGATGGATTTTGAATTGTTTTTGTTTGTTGATTTCACTAAATTATGAGTTATCAGTACTACTAATCATTTGTTGCTTTTATATTTGTGTATTTTTATAATTTATGTATTTGTTTTTTCTGTAGTCTGAAAAGTAGCCCATTTATTGTTGTTTTCCGATGACCAACTCAAGAACTTGTTAATTTCTGATGATGTTTTACTTATTACAGTGATATCCAAACTTGGGAGAGAAATCTGCCTCGCTGTGTTTAGGTCTTGGTTCACTTCCTGCCTGGGTGTCTTCTTTGAAAGTTAACATCCACTGCCGACCATACTTACATGCTGTTACTCTGTGTGTGAGTGTACACTAATGTAGATTGCTTCTCCATTCAGGAATGGTTTGTGCTTTGTGCCCATTGCCTGCTGCCAGCAATAGGCAGTAGCATCTTATGCGCCAGTACTGTAGTGGATAATTGGCTTCATTCAATGAATGAAGGGAAATGTTTCTTCAAATGTTGTGTTTTTTTTTTTTTTTTGCCCCTCTCTAGTTCCTATGGTGTATGTTTACCTTTGTTACCTTAAGATTCTTTATTTTTCTTCTTGATTTGCCATTTATGTTTTGCCATCAAGATTCCAGTTGTATGTTTTCTGATAGGTGCCATATGAAATGCAATAACTGTTAAAATTCAGCACCACATACTGTACATGTTTCTGAGTTTGAATCTGTACATCAGCACTGAAAGTGTTTCTAATTTCCCACAGATGCACAACGAGCACTGGTTCTCCTGGAGGATTATCAATCCAGACTGAGTCAAACGGAGGACAGACAACTTCGAAACTCCATAGAGCGAGTTATTAACATCTTTCAGAGTAACCTTTTCCAGGCTCTGATAGGTTGGTATGATGCTGGTATTCTTTTCCAAATATTGTTTTGCTTTTCAGTAATTACTAACATTGTTCCCTCAGGCATTCATTTGTAGCTGCCAAACACAAAACATCAGATTGCAAGCTTATGTTTTGTTGTGTTTAGAATTAGCATTTTTGTGGACAACCGATTTTTACGATTGTTTCATGTAATAAGCTTAATTTCCTTCCATGGAATATTGTGGGCACCAGAAATTGAACAAAATCCATTTAATGTTGTTATAGCGTCTTGAGGTTAGGCTTCTTGCTTAATTTTGGCCTTGGAAGTGTGGGTGTGCAGTGTTTTTGTCTGGATGATAGTTTTAACCTGTATTGCTAGAAAACAATTTTTTGTTTTTTAATATTTTATGTTATTAACTTGTGTGATACAGAATTGACAGCATTTTGTCATCTTTTGAAAGTGCAACATCAGTACAAGGGTAATGGCCTCTGTGCCATTGTGACCTGTTTCTATGGTTAGCAATAGAGGTCTCCAATCTTCTGGCACCCTAGGGCAAAATAGTTCTGGAAGAGTTTTCTCTAGAGGGATATCTATAATCTTAACTATAAATCGTTTAACAAGATACACTGTTGATTTTTATAATTTATCACATTTTTTTAATTCTAAATTCCCAAGTCAGCATTTTTTTTATGCTGCTTTTATCCACCGATAAACTGCAGTTAAAATAGTCAATACAAAAACAGGAAAGACCCATTCTAATTTTTGGGTTGACTGTTTAATTAAATGGGTATTATGTATCCTGGTTGTGCAATTGTTGTAGGCAGAAATTGTTTAAAATGGAAGTTCTGGTGAGGCCATACCAGAACGTTCTTATAGGTGCACACTTCACTAATTTTAACTGTCTAGTTGGTCTGGCTTGATTGGCATAAGATCATTGTGATACCCTCCAACATTGTCATCATCTGACAAATTGCATCCATGTAGATTTAAACACTAAGTAAAGTGAGAGTCATGCTACCACCTGCTGCTCAGGAGGATGTATTGGCTGTAAACTGCCTATACTGAAACGGCACCACCAAGTTAAAAAGAACAAGCCACATTGACATGGAAAGAATACACTGATTACAAACTTAATGTTTCAAACTGCATGCTGCATTGCTGGTCAGTATGAGAAGGAATTGCACAAGTTGCAATATTTCAAAACTAATTCGATAATGGTGCCAGATTTTTTATGGCATCGGTAGTACGGAGAAAATCAGTATTACACTCATACATGACTGCAAGTAGACATATAACTCCAAAAGGTAGAATAGTACATGATAAAAACATAAGTGAAACTACATGTAAAAATAGCTCAAAGTCTTGATGATACAGCATTGCATCAAAACACGTGGAAAAGAAAATCAGCAGGTGTCATGTCTGGAAGTGCTTTTGTGTTTGCACAACAAACTTTTGGCATGCGAGTGCAGGAATCAAACTTGTTATTTAAAAAAACACACACAGGCTTGAGTTATTGCCACGTTTATCCAATTTTTGAATTAATTCAGAAGCAGATTAGTGTGTGATTTAAGAGCAAAAAACTTTACCAATCAAATGAGGTGTAATCGTTTAACTTGTACTGGCACAAAAGTATAGGAAGAGATGAAAAGATAACAAGATTAATGGCTTTTAAATAAAGTCCTGCACAGCCCTGAAAAATGAATGGCGGCTTCACTTTCATTCTCTGATTGTGATGAGATAGACGGTGATATAGATATCCATTTGTCCAAACATTTGTCCATTTTCAAACCATTGTGTACAGTTTAGGGTCACACTGAAATGCAACTTGCATGCATCCACAGCTATGCATATAGAAGGGTGGGAGGATTGCCTCTGTACACAACAGCTGTAGCAGGAAAACATTGAGGCAAGATTCAAATGAGGTGGCTACTTGGTTTGTCTACACTGGGATGACATTAATTGCTAATTTGTTAATGCCCAAATAAAATGTATTTAGTGTTTCAGTGCTTCTAAGGACAAGACACATCTCGTTATGAACAAAATATATACTGTGTTAACAGATGTGTATAATCAAAGCAGCCCACTGTAATTCATTGCTAAATACACATTTATGCCTTTCGTTTGACGTTTGAATGCAAACTACCGTTCATTAGTATAACCCCTTAACAGTAGAATTCCTGAAGCCTACGAAAAAAACCTGTAAACCTGGCACACCTTAAATCCCTTTGCACTTCTCCATCAGTCTGAAAATGCAGACAGAGCGGTGTTATGGTGCATGGCACTGAAAATGCAGACCGAGTGGAGTACAAGCAAGATTGAAAAAAACGCTATGCCATTTGAATATGAGTTGTCATTTGAACATTTTTTTTTTTCGACCTTGCATGTACTCCGTGTTATGTTGTGTGATACTGAACATGCAGACAGAACAGTGTTATGATGCATGATACTGAAAATGCAGACAGAGCGGAGTACAGGCAAAATTGGGTTCTCTCCCTTTTGAGTAGTGAGCTGCTATTATTATTACTATTATATAATATAAACATACATTTTATTTGAGTCTGTAACACTTGGTGTAAAGTTATGCTTTTTTTTTTTTTAACTCTATTTTATTCTCTCAGTTGCATTCAGGTGGTAGAACAAACATGCCTCTTCCTCTGTGAATTGGTGGCATTTATCTCCATTCTTTTCACAAGAGCATCGATGGTCACAGGTGGTGCTGTACTTGATGCCTGGTCAGAGCTATTTGTTGTACCGGCAATCAAAGATATGATGCCCTGTGACCGGTATCACAGTATCATGCAGTATTTGTGCTTTGACAACAAAGAAACCCATACAGAACATGTGAAAATGACAGATTTGCTGCAATATTGGAGATCTGGCAACATTTTGTTGAGAACTGTGATTTGAGTTACAACCCAGAGCAACATACTACTGGTGATGAGAAACTGTTTCCAAACAAGGTCCGTTGTCCTTTCTTGCAATACATGTCAACCAAGCCTGACAAATCTGGCATAAAATTTTGGAGAGCGGCAGATATGGAGACAAAGTACATGTGCAATGCCACTCCTTATTTAGGAAAAAATCCCAGTCATCTCACGGGAGAAAGATTTTCCAAGACTGCGGTCATAAAGCTTATGGAGTCGTTTCTGGACAAAGGCAGAATCGTAACAACAGACAACTTCTTCTGGTCACTTTCGCTGACCAATAGACTGCTGCACCGCAATTCAACTCGTCTTGGCACCATAAATAAAGTGTGACTTCCACCTACAGCTAAAGTCACTTTAGTATGCAAGCAATTCTCTGTGCTAGTGTTTAGATCTGGCAATGCCATGCTGACGGTGTATGAGCCCAAGAAGAAGTCTGTCTGCATTCTCGGTACCATGCACCATAACGTGGAGATTGGGCAAGATCAGAAAAAAAAACATGTTCAAATGACAAAGTGTTTTCAAATAATGATATTTTCATTCATGGATATGTGTGTGCATGCGTGAGAGAGGCACAGGCAGATTTAATGTCATTCAGGTGGTTACTGAAATATAAAATCAATACTTTTGCAAAGGTATAACGGAACAGATTTGATTTTATCCAAGAATAAAAATGAATTTCAAAAAATTCAAGTGAGAAAAAGCTACCAAGAAGACATGATTCACCAGTGTTTGTGTGTCTGCTTACATCCCTTTGGCGATATCTTTTGCAGTTAGCAAAAATGTACAACAGGTGTTACAGACTCTCATATAATAATAATAATAATTCACTACTCAAAATAGGAGAAACCTGGTTTTCGAACTGCTAACCTCTTGATTATGAGGCTACAGTTCCTTCTTCTGCACCAGCCAAGCAGATGTGTCAGCTCTCTGTCGATTGAGAGTTGGGCTTCAGTTTTTTACACATATATTTTTGAATAAAAGAGCCCTTTTTTTCTTATACCTTTAGTGAAAGTGTTTATTTGATATTTGAACTTCAGTCTTCACACATCATATACTTCAGCATTTTGTCAATTATTACTATAACATGAAAAAAGTTTTACTTATGTGTTCAACATTTCCTGCCTTGCATTTCCTGTCATCCTACATTTACACGAATTATGGTAGTCACAGAACACAAATGAAATGTATGTATTCCATATAATGATGTATTATTTACCCTATACAACTCCAGGCACCACACACCCAGATAAACAGACTTGAGCTTGGAGAACCTCGGCTGTGTCAGTAGAGGATGGGATAGCAGGCTGCTTGTGCTGATTGACACATTTTCAAAACAAAGACGCTGATGAAATGGTGCAAAGGAATTTAAGGTGGCTTAGCATTATGACTTTTTTTCATAGGTTTCAGGAATTCTAGTGTTAAATGTTATTCTTTAGTACTATTTTACAACCAGATAATGATGAAAATCTAAATCTTACAATAGCATATATTATAAACTTAAATATTGCAAACTTTTTGTTTCATTGACAAACCAGACTTTAAAATCATGTTGTTACAAAAACATCTTTAAAGTAAAGTTTTAAATTAAAATATTTGGAATTATGTTGTAATTCACTAATTGAACAGTACATGTATAGTAATGTTTTGTAATTTATATTTAGTCAGGGAATACATTTACAGTGTACATCTCCTAAGATAAATTGGGAAGTTCATGATATTTCATTCTTTATGAACCCTGTGCTGAAGTCCTCGTAAGATTATAAACCTCATATTTGTTTGTACACTGAGGGGATCCCTATCTTTGCTCCACTTTACAAAGCCTTGCATTATATTTTAATATTTATGAATGACAATACTAGTTTATTTAAATGATATTCGGGTAACTACTTCATGATTATACCAGTATTTACAGCTGTTGTTGCCATCAGTAGTTTTATATTGTATTACAGAAAAAGGCACAGTATTGTTCAGTAATGGATGTACTTTCATAAAAAAGCCATTGAATATTGAAAGGTGTTGAGTATCGTAGAATTTCACTGGTATTGGTATTGAATACAAAAATGTTGATATTGTGACATCCCTAAGCCTAAGGCCTGCAAACCACTGAAAAAGTAATTTTCTACATACATACCTGTTGTTCCTCACCAAGATTCTGCACTTCTTTGAATCAGGAATATTCTTCTGGTTTTTACTTTCCAACAAAATGGAATGAGCACAGATAAGCTTCCTTGGTGGCTTTTTAAAAATTTAGTATGGTTCTCCTGAGTAGGTGAAAGTCAAGATGCAGTGTAATGTCTTGTGAATGACTTATTCCCTATAATATCCTTTCTTTTTGTTTGCAAAATTACTATGGCTACCTTTAAAGGAACAAAGGATGCTGCCTTATTTATACCACTTCGCTGGTGTGTGCTGCATAGGCTGTACTGGGAAAAGCTCAAACTGTAATGACAGAATTACTTAAAACAGTTCTCTTGTACAGTAAATCTTGTTCTTTTACTTGAATTCCCCGATTTCCTTCTGTTATTTTAGAAATATTCATGATCTACTGCAGCAAGGAAAAGCTGGCTTCTTTTTTTTGTTAAAGGCAGTGGAAGATAAGACATATGACAGCAAAAAGAAAATACAGTAATCCCTCGCTATATCGCGCTTCGCCTTTCGCAGCTTCACTCCATCGCGGATTTTATATGTAAGCATATTTAAATATATATCGCGGATTTTTCGCTGCTTCGCGGGTTTCTGAGGACAGTGGCTCTTTTAATTTCTGGTACATGCTTCCTCAGTTGGTTTGCCCAGTTGATTTCATACAAGGGACGCTATTGGCAGATGACTGAGAAGCTACCCGGCTTACTTTTCTTTCTCTCTCTCTTGCGCTGACTATCTGTGATCCTGACGTAGGGGGTGTGAGCAGGGGGGCTGTTCGCACACCTAGACGATACGGACGCTCGTCTAAAAATGCTGAAAGATTATCTTCACGTTGCTACCTTCTGTGTGCAGCTTTTAAGTATGCTGCACGGTGCTTCGCATACTTAAAAGCTCAAAGGGCACGTATTGATTTTTTTATCTGTCTCTCTCCATCTCTCTCTCTCTCTCGCTCTCTCTCTGCTCCTGACGGAGGGGGTGTGAGCTGCTGCCTTCAACAGCTTTGTGCCGCGGTGCTTCTCATACTTACAAGCCAAACAGCCCTATTGATTTGTTTGCCCCTTTGAAGAGGAAGATATGTTTGCATTCTTTTAATTGTGAGACTGAACTGTCATCTCTGTCTTGTCATGGAGCACAGTTTAAACTTTTGAAAAAGAGACAAATGTTTGTTTGCAGTGTTTGAATAACGTTCCTGTCTCTCTACAACCTCCTGTGTTTCTGCGCAAATCTGTGACCCAAGCATGACAATATAAAAATAACCATATAAACATATGGTTTCTACTTCGCGGATTTTCTTATTTCGCGGGTGGCTCTGGAACGCAACCCCCGCGATGGAGGAGGGATTACTGTAACTACAATAACAAATCTCTATTGTAATTGGATTTAAACAGTCTTTTCAGCATTGGCAATGCACATTTTAGTTATCTCAGGTTAGTTGGTGGCTGACTTGACACAAAATGCCTTAAACAGTGAAGATAACTTAAAAATATTCAGGTCACCAGTATTACAGTTTACTTTGAGTTCCCACCTATAGCTTTGAAGTGGCATCCCATGCTGCATGTAAAGTCAGGTCCCACACTCTTATCTATGTTGTTCATCATTTTTTCCCCTTATAACTGCTAGTTTTTATTTTACACATGGAGATAGCTATAGCTTATGTTTCTTGCGCTTTATTTAAAATTATGTTTTGATAGCTGTTGTTTTTTGTGTTTAATTCAAACTCCTTTTTCAGTTTTTTTTCCCCTGTAAGGTGCTTTGATAACATTACTTTTGTAACCAAAATTTGCTGCTATCACTTTTCTTCTGCAAATGGCCTTCATTTGCATAAAAAGGCATGTCCTGTTAGAATGTTCCACTCACTAGAGCATTATTAATGACAATTTATCAACAAATAAAAGTGTTGGCTATATGAGTTTGTGTCTGAGGTAATATCTTAATTGTTGTTTTAACGATGTGTGAGCTGAAATGATCAAATATGTCACTCACTTTGTAAGAAACAATCAAAAACATGCCTTGATAGTCCACGCATTCACTATGTCATGTACATTCATACAAGTGAAGCTAGTGTATTTATCTAAAACTGAGTGAGCAAACAGTGCCAAGGGATGCACATCCTCGCAATCTGTGTTGTTAGATTTAATTGCAAGATGTGGATTGTCCCCATTTGTGTGGAGGTGGTTTGGCCTTGAAAAGACTGATGTTCCTTAAAATACAGTAATCTGCAAACTATGATGGAATTCATTTGCCATTAAAGACCGCTTGACAACTTAACTTGTTTCACCATCTGTGAAGTGGAATTGATCTAGTACATAGACCCATTGGTGTCAGGCAAAAAAAAAACTGTTTGAATGAGTTATTAATCTGTTTGAGCAAATTACTTAAATAGTAAACTGATTATTTTTATTTCTGTAAAAAGCATATGCCTATCGGGTGTTTTTTATTTCAAAAGCCATCTTGGTTGGGGCTCCTTGATTCCAAAGAAATTTTTTTTTTATGATTTAAAACACTTGTACAGATCCCCGCCTCCTTGCCCCACTCTATCCCTCCCTTATGGGTGCAGAAGTTGGAGAAGATGAGGGCACAAAGGAGGTAGCAAAAAAGAAAACAAAATCTTTTAACAGCTATTAAAAAACAAAACAGTAATTCTGAGAAAGCAAGTTTCTGTACACTGCCATTGAGAAAGTGATAAAGTGCTACTTGATGATACCCGAGGTGGAAAGTGATGTAAATCCATGTCAGTGGTGGAAAACCTAAGGGCTCGTTTATACTTCATGCTCAGAACACGTACACGCAGGCATCATGGCTGCCACGCGTTCCCAGCGTTCATTTGATGCGTCCTCTGAGTAGGTCCTCAGAAACTAACGCGACGCGTGCGCGAGTTGCAGTATCAGCAAAAAGTTGAGGGGTGCAGTGTGCTAAAAGTTGGAATGTGATGTCAGAGTCTCTGTTTACTATCTACATGTGACAGAAAGCTGCTTTGCGGATCCTAGTAGGTTCGATGTCTGTGCTTCGGTGTTTGATGAATGGTTCGATGTGGTGAAGCAAAATGCCACATACAGATGCATTCGTGGTGCTTTTATATTCAAGCGTCGCATATTCCCAATCGTAATGACACAATAAATTTTAAGTCTTACATACTGTCTTCTGTGCCGTCTTTTTTTCTAGGGCTTCCTCCGGTACTGACAGCAGTGGCAAACAGCAATAGATCGCCACACTGAGCACATTAAATGTATGATATTCCAACTCTCTGCACATTTAGAATCCTTAAGATTTATACTTGATATCACTTTCATGATGAAATGCATTGAAGTACGCATGTTACATTTTACAGATAAATCCTTAATTATGTTTAAATAACTAACACTGTAATAATGACACACATGGGGGTGACACGGTGGCAGAGCGTTAGCGCTGCTGTCTCGCAGGGAGTCACGTCGCTGGTATTCCCTGCCTGGAGTTTACATGTTTTCCTGCTGGGTTTCCACAGTGTGCTCCGGTTTACTTCCAAAGATATGCAGATTTGGTGACACTAAAATGACTCTAGTGTGTACAGTGCATCCGGAAAGTATTCACAGCGCATCACTTTTTCCACATTTTGTTATGTTACAGCCTTATTCTAAAATGGATTAAATTCATTTTTTTCTTCAGAATTCTACACACAACAACCCATAATGACAACATGAAAAACGTTTACTTGAGATTTTTGCGAATTTATTAAAAGTAAAAAAATTGAGAAAGCACATGTACATAAGTATTCACAGCCTTTGCCATGAAGCTCAAAATTGAGCTCAGGTGCACCCTGTTTCCCCTGATCATCCTTGAGAAGTTTCTGCAGCTTAATTGGAGTCCACCTGTGGTAAATTCAATTGATTGGACATGATTTGGAAAGGCACACACCTGTCTATATAAGGTCCCACAGTTGACAGTTCATGTCAGAGCACAAACCAAGCATGAAGTCAAAGGAATTATCTGTATCTATCTATCTATATATAGATAGGGGGGTGGGTGGAGGTGACTAAGTCAGTATGATCAAAAAGAATCTCAACACGTGTACAGGAACATCGCAACGCCGTCAGAAGAAAGGACGCACTATCTTTGATATATGCACATACTAAATCGACAGGACACACATTCAACTGGGACAATGTAAAAGTAAAATTTAAGGCCAGTACTAAAAGTGCCAGAGAGTTGGCCGAGTCTTGGCTATCAGATGAAAACGCCATCAACGGACACTTGGACATAAATCCAGCATATGCCAACTTAAGAAGGACATGTACACAATAATTAAACTATACAAACCCCGACATTTCCCCGATCATACTGACTTAGTCACCTCCACCCACCCCCTACCCCCACTGAATGTTTTGCTATATATTGCCTTTGATTCTTGTAAGTCTAAGCATTATCCTCTGATGAAGACCCCTGATAGGGGTTGAAAGCCCAGGAATAAAAAAAAAAAAAAAACTATTTTATGATACGTGATTCGTTTTTTTCTCCCTTCGTGGATCTCTAGCTGCAAATATGCAAACCGTATCACAGACCTTCTCTTTCATATATATATATATATATATATATATATATATACAGTGGTGTGAAAAACTATTTGCCCCCTTCCTGATTTCTTATTCTTTTGCATGTTTGTCACACAAAATGTTTCTGATCATCAAACACATTTAACCATTAGTCAAATATAACACAAGTAAACACAAAATGCAGTTTGTAAATGGTGGTTTTTATTATTTAGGGAGAAAAAAAAATCCAAACCTACATGGCCCTGTGTGAAAAAGTAATTGCCCCCTGAACCTAATAACTGGTTGGGCCACCCTTAGCAGCAATAACTGCAATCAAGCGTTTGCGATAACTTGCAATGAGTCTTTTACAGCACTCTGGAGGAATTTTGGCCCACTCATCTTTGCAAAATTGTTGTAATTCAGCTTTATTTGAGGGTTTTCTAGCATGAACTGCCTTTTTAAGGTCATGCCATAGCATCTCAATTGGATTCAGGTCAGGACTTTGACTAGGCCACTCCAAAGTCTTCATTTTGTTTTTCTTCAGCCATTCAGAGGTGGATTTGCTGGTGTGTTTTGGGTCATTGTCCTGTTGCAGCACCCAAGATCGCTTCAGCTTGAGTTGACGAACAGATGGCCGGACATTCTCCTTCAGGATTTTTTGGTAGACAGTAGAATTCATGGTTCCATCTATCACAGCAAGCCTTCCAGGTCCTGAAGCAGCAAAACAACCCCAGACCATCACACTTCCACCACCATATTTTACTGTTGGTATGATGTTCTTTTTCTGAAATGCTGTGTTCCTTTTACGCCAGATGTAACGGGACATTTGCCTTCCAAAAAGTTCAACTTTTGTCTCATCAGTCCACAAGGTATTTTCCCAAAAGTCTTGGCAATCATTGAGATGTTTCTTAGCAAAATTGAGACGAGCCCTAATGTTCTTTTTGCTTAACAGTGGTTTGCGTCTTGGACATCTGCCATGCAGGCCGTTTTTGCCCAGTCTCTTTCTTATGGTGGAGTCGTGAACACTGACCTTAATTGAGGCAAGTGAGGCCTGCAGTTCTTTAGACGTTGTCCTGGGGTCTTTTGTGACCTCTCGGATGAGTCGTCTCTGCGCTCTTGGAGTAATTTTGGTCGGCCGGCCACTCCTGGGAAGGTTCACCACTGTTCCATGTTTTTGCCATTTGTGGATAATGGCTCTCACTGTGGTTCGCTGGAGTCCCAAAGCTTTAGAAATGGCTTTATAACCTTTACCAGACTGATAGATCTCAATTACTTCTGTTCTCATTTGTTCCTGAATTTCTTTGGATCTTGGCATGATGTCTAGCTTTTGAGGTGCTTTTGGTCTACTTCTCTGTGTCAGGCAGCTCCTATTTAAGTGATTTCTTGATTGAAACAGGTGTGGCAGTAATCAGGCCTGGGGGTGGCTACGGAAATTGAACTCAGGTGTGATACACCACAGTTAGGTTATTTTTTAACAAGGGGGCAATTACTTTTTCACACAGGGCCATGTAGGTTTGGATTTTTTTTCTCCCTAAATAATAAAAACCATCATTTAAAAACTGCATTTTGTGTTTACTTGTGTTATATTTGACTAATGGTTAAATGTGTTTGATGATCAGAAACATTTTGTGTGACAAACATGCAAAAGAATAAGAAATCAGGAAGGGGGCAAATAGTTTTTCACACCACTGTATATTAGGGGTGGGCGGTATGACCAAAATTCTATATCACGGTATTTTTCTAAATTATCCCGGTTTCACGGTATTCGACGGTATTTTTTTCCCCATGCATGAGTGGATGTTAACCACATTTTCCACTGCAATTACTGGCTAAGAATGACCTATTCCACTGTCCAAGAGTATTGTACATTGTACAAAAAAAAACATTTTAATGTGCACACAAGTATTAATACAGTTTTGCATTGCCCCATAAAGTGATAGTTTTCAAGGGGGTGGCACTAATGGAGAAGGTATCACATTGCATGACAGATGCAGTCAAAATATAGAACCTTTTTATTGAACAAATTTTGCATAAACAAACTATAATTTTGACAACATATTTTCAACCATACTAAGAGGCATTTAGACTTAGTAAAATATCCAGAAGTGCT
Organism: Erpetoichthys calabaricus; assembly: GCF_900747795.2. Lineage (NCBI taxonomy): Eukaryota > Metazoa > Chordata > Cladistia > Polypteriformes > Polypteridae > Erpetoichthys > Erpetoichthys calabaricus. The sequence continues at coordinate 138,383,534 of NC_041395.2, read as the reverse complement.
TGTCAAAAATTGTATTGCACCGAATATGTCTTAGAAAAGGAATAAATAGTAATTATTTTTTGTAAACCAACTACACTTTCTGTTAATGTTAACAATCTCTGTCCACTGACACGTTAAAATGACTTTTTAAACAACTTTATCATCATTAAACTGCATAATATTTAAACTAATAAATAATAACAATAAAATAAATAATAGTATTATTACTGATAGTTGCACTATTACTTCAAGACTTCAAGCCCAGGTGCATTACACAGTATTCACCAAATTAAAATAAAATACAACAAATGCAACTTGGTGATGACATCTTTACCAGCTGAACCATCATTTAGGCAAACTGCATTAATATGGACCTTGCTTCAAGCTAAGCTATACTGGGAAGAAAAAAACAAACTATATATCGAGAACAAAGTCAACATTTCCACTTTATTCTCGCCGTTTATGTCGAGATTAAAGTCAACATTTCCACTTTATTCTCGCCGTTTATGTTGAGATTAAAGTCGACATTTCCACTTTATTCTCATAGTTTACTTCATAATTAAAGTAGAATGTCGTAAACTAAACTTCTTCCTAAAATCAATGTTTAATCAATTACTTAATTTACCCCGTCATAAATTAATGCAGCACATTAAATGCTTTGTGTT